>NW_028151798.1:0-96028 GCF_964638095.1 Poromitra crassiceps
TCTCTGGTGTCAAGTCTGATTTTGGAAAAAAAAAAAAAATCCAAAATCAGACAGAGTGTTGACACCAGAGAGGCTAAGACCGCATTGACTCAGTGCAGTATTCAGCCTCTCTGGTGTCAAGTCTGATTTTGGAAAAAAAAAAAAAAAATAATCCAAAATCAGACAGAGTGTTGACACCAGAGAGGCTAAGACCGCATTGACTCAGTGCGGTATTCAGCCTCTCTGGTGTCAAGTCTGATTTTGGAAAAAAAAAAAAAAATCCAAAATCAGACAGAGTGTTGAGCACCAGAGAGGCTAAGACCGCATTGACTCAGTGCGGTATTCAGCCTCTCTGGTGTCAAGTCTGATTTTGGAAAAAAAAAAAAAAATCCAAAATCAGACAGAGTGTTGAGACCAGAGAGGCTAAGACCGCATTGACTCAGTGCGGTATTCAGCCTCTCTGGTGTCAAGTCTGATTTTGGAAAAAAAAAAAAAAAATCCAAAATCAGACAGAGTGTTGAGACCAGAGAGGCTAAGACCGCATTGACTCAGTGCGGTATTCAGCCTCTCTGGTGTCAAGTCTGATTTTGGAAAAAAAAAAAAAAATCCAAAATCAGACAGAGTGTTGACACCAGAGAGGCTAAGACCGCATTGACTCAGTGCGGTATTCAGCCTCTCTGGTGTCAAGTCTGATTTTGGAAAAAAAAAAAAAAAATCCAAAATCAGACAGAGTGTTGACACCAGAGAGGCTAAGACCGCATTGACTCAGTGCGGTATTCAGCCTCTCTGGTGTCAAGTCTGATTTTGGAAAAAAAAAAAAAAAATCCAAAATCAGACAGAGTGTTGAGACCAGAGAGGCTAAGACCGCATTGACTCAGTGCGGTATTCAGCCTCTCTGGTGTCAAGTCTGATTTTGGAAAAAAAAAAAAAAATCCAAAATCAGACAGAGTGTTGAGACCAGAGAGGCTAAGACCGCATTGACTCAGTGCGGTATTCAGCCTCTCTGGTGTCAAGTCTGATTTTGGAAAAAAAAAAAAAAAATCCAAAATCAGACAGAGTGTTGAGACCAGAGAGGCTAAGACCGCATTGACTCAGTGCGGTATTCAGCCTCTCTGGTGTCAAGTCTGATTTTGGAAAAAAAAAAAAAAAATCCAAAATCAGACAGAGTGTTGAGACCAGAGAGGCTAAGACCGCATTGACTCAGTGCGGTATTCAGCCTCTCTGGTGTCAAGTCTGATTTTGGAAAAAAAAAAAAAAATCCAAAATCAGACAGAGTGTTGAGACCAGAGAGGCTAAGACCGCATTGACTCAGTGCGGTATTCAGCCTCTCTGGTGTCAAGTCTGATTTTGGAAAAAAAAAAAAAATCCAAAATCAGACAGAGTGTTGAGACCAGAGAGGCTAAGACCGCATTGACTCAGTGCGGTATTCAGCCTCTCTGGTGTCAAGTCTGATTTTGGAAAAAAAAAAAAAAAATCCAAAATCAGACAGAGTGTTGAGACCAGAGAGGCTAAGACCGCATTGACTCAGTGCGGTATTCAGCCTCTCTGGTGTCAAGTCTGATTTTGGAAAAAAAAAAAAAAATCCAAAATCAGACAGAGTGTTGACACCAGAGAGGCTAAGACCGCATTGACTCAGTGCGGTATTCAGCCTCTCTGGTGTCAAGTCTGATTTTGGAAAAAAAAAAAAAAAATCCAAAATCAGACAGAGTGTTGACACCAGAGAGGCTAAGACCGCATTGACTCAGTGCGGTATTCAGCCTCTCTGGTGTCAAGTCTGATTTTGGAAAAAAAAAAAAAAAATCCAAAATCAGACAGAGTGTTGAGACCAGAGAGGCTAAGACCGCATTGACTCAGTGCGGTATTCAGCCTCTCTGGTGTCAAGTCTGATTTTGGAAAAAAAAAAAAAAAATCCAAAATCAGACAGAGTGTTGAGACCAGAGAGGCTAAGACCGCATTGACTCAGTGCGGTATTCAGCCTCTCTGGTGTCAAGTCTGATTTTGGAAAAAAAAAAAAAAAATCCAAAATCAGACAGAGTGTTGAGACCAGAGAGGCTAAGACCGCATTGACTCAGTGCGGTATTCAGCCTCTCTGGTGTCAAGTCTGATTTTGGAAAAAAAAAAAAAAATCCAAAATCAGACAGAGTGTTGAGACCAGAGAGGCTAAGACCGCATTGACTCAGTGCGGTATTCAGCCTCTCTGGTGTCAAGTCTGATTTTGGAAAAAAAAAAAAAAATCCAAAATCAGACAGAGTGTTGAGACCAGAGAGGCTAAGACCGCATTGACTCAGTGCGGTATTCAGCCTCTCTGGTGTCAAGTCTGATTTTGGAAAAAAAAAAAAAAAATCCAAAATCAGACAGAGTGTTGAGACCAGAGAGGCTAAGACCGCATTGACTCAGTGCGGTATTCAGCCTCTCTGGTGTCAAGTCTGATTTTGGAAAAAAAAAAAAAAATCCAAAATCAGACAGAGTGTTGAGACCAGAGAGGCTAAGACCGCATTGACTCAGTGCGGTATTCAGCCTCTCTGGTGTCAAGTCTGATTTTGGAAAAAAAAAAAAAAA
Source organism: Poromitra crassiceps (assembly GCF_964638095.1). Lineage (NCBI taxonomy): Eukaryota > Metazoa > Chordata > Actinopteri > Beryciformes > Melamphaidae > Poromitra > Poromitra crassiceps. The sequence goes on from NW_028151798.1 coordinate 2,539, forward strand.
ATCCAAAATCAGACAGAGTGTTGACACCAGAGAGGCTAAGACCGCATTGACTCAGTGCGGTATTCAGCCTCTCTGGTGTCAAGTCTGATTTTGGAAAAAAAAAAAAAAATCCAAAATCAGACAGAGTGTTGAGACCAGAGAGGCTAAGACCGCATTGACTCAGTGCGGTATTCAGCCTCTCTGGTGTCAAGTCTGATTTTGGAAAAAAAAAAAAAAATCCAAAATCAGACAGAGTGTTGAGACCAGAGAGGCTAAGACCGCATTGACTCAGTGCGGTATTCAGCCTCTCTGGTGTCAAGTCTGATTTGGAAAAAAAAAAAAAAATCCAAAATCAGACAGAGTGTTGAGACCAGAGAGGCTAAGACCGCATTGACTCAGTGCGGTATTCAGCCTCTCTGGTGTCAAGTCTGATTTTGGAAAAAAAAAAAAAAAATCCAAAATCAGACAGAGTGTTGACACCAGAGAGGCTAAGACCGCATTGACTCAGTGCGGTATTCAGCCTCTCTGGTGTCAAGTCTGATTTTGGAAAAAAAAAAAAAAATCCAAAATCAGACAGAGTGTTGACACCAGAGAGGCTAAGACCGCATTGACTCAGTGCGGTATTCAGCCTCTCTGGTGTCAAGTCTGATTTTGGAAAAAAAAAAAAAAATCCAAAATCAGACAGAGTGTTGAGACCAGAGAGGCTAAGACCGCATTGACTCAGTGCGGTATTCAGCCTCTCTGGTGTCAAGTCTGATTTTGGAAAAAAAAAAAAAAATCCAAAATCAGACAGAGTGTTGAGACCAGAGAGGCTAAGACCGCATTGACTCAGTGCGGTATTCAGCCTCTCTGGTGTCAAGTCTGATTTTGGAAAAAAAAAAAAAAAATCCAAAATCAGACAGAGTGTTGAGACCAGAGAGGCTAAGACCGCATTGACTCAGTGCGGTATTCAGCCTCTCTGGTGTCAAGTCTGATTTTGGAAAAAAAAAAAAAAATCCAAAATCAGACAGAGTGTTGACACCAGAGAGGCTAAGACCGCATTGACTCAGTGCGGTATTCAGCCTCTCTGGTGTCAAGTCTGATTTTGGAAAAAAAAAAAAAAATCCAAAATCAGACAGAGTGTTGACACCAGAGAGGCTAAGACCGCATTGACTCAGTGCGGTATTCAGCCTCTCTGGTGTCAAGTCTGATTTGGAAAAAAAAAAAAAAAATCCAAAATCAGACAGAGTGTTGAGACCAGAGAGGCTAAGACCGCATTGACTCAGTGCGGTATTCAGCCTCTCTGGTGTCAAGTCTGATTTTGGAAAAAAAAAAAAAAAATCCAAAATCAGACAGAGTGTTGAGACCAGAGAGGCTAAGACCGCATTGACTCAGTGCGGTATTCAGCCTCTCTGGTGTCAAGTCTGATTTTGGAAAAAAAAAAAAAAATCCAAAATCAGACAGAGTGTTGACACCAGAGAGGCTAAGACCGCATTGACTCAGTGCGGTATTCAGCCTCTCTGGTGTCAAGTCTGATTTTGGAAAAAAAAAAAAAAATCCAAAATCAGACAGAGTGTTGACACCAGAGAGGCTAAGACCGCATTGACTCAGTGCGGTATTCAGCCTCTCTGGTGTCAAGTCTGATTTTGGAAAAAAAAAAAAAAAATCCAAAATCAGACAGAGTGTTGAGACCAGAGAGGCTAAGACCGCATTGACTCAGTGCGGTATTCAGCCTCTCTGGTGTCAAGTCTGATTTTGGAAAAAAAAAAAAAAAAATCCAAAATCAGAGTGTTGAGACCAGAGAGGCTAAGACCGCATTGACTCAGTGCGGTATTCAGCCTCTCTGGTGTCAAGTCTGATTTTGAAAAAAAAAAAAAAAATCCAAAATCAGACAGAGTTATGAGACCAGAGAGGCTAAGACCGCATTGACTCAGTGCGGTATTCAGCCTCTCTGGTGTCAAGTCTGATTTTGGAAAAAAAAAAAAAATCCAAAATCAGCAGAGAGGCTAAGACCGCATTGACTCAGTGCGGTATTCAGCCTCTCTGGTGTCAAGTCTGATTTTGGAAAAAAAAAAAAAAAAATCCAAAATCAGACAGAGTGTTGAGACCAGAGAGGCTAAGACCGCATTGACTCAGTGCGGTATTCAGCCTCTCTGGTGTCAAGTCTGATTTTGGAAAAAAAAAAAAAAAAATCCAAAATCAGACAGAGTGTTGAGACCAGAGAGGCTAAGACCGCATTGACTCAGTGCGGTATTCAGCCTCTCTGGTGTCAAGTCTGATTTTGGAAAAAAAAAAAAAAAATCCAAAATCAGACAGAGTGTTGAGACCAGAGAGGCTAAGACCGCATTGACTCAGTGCGGTATTCAGCCTCTCTGGTGTCAAGTCTGATTTTGGAAAAAAAAAAAAAAATCCAAAATCAGACAGAGTGTTGACACCAGAGAGGCTAAGACCGCATTGACTCAGTGCGGTATTCAGCCTCTCTGGTGTCAAGTCTGATTTTGGAAAAAAAAAAAATAATCCAAAATCAGACAGAGTGTTGACACCAGAGAGGCTAAGACCGCATTGACTCAGTGCGGTATTCAGCCTCTCTGGTGTCAAGTCTGATTTTGGAAAAAAAAAAAAAATCCAAAATCAGACAGAGTGTTGACACCAGAGAGGCTAAGACCGCATTGACTCAGTGCGGTATTCAGCCTCTCTGGTGTCAAGTCTGATTTTGGAAAAAAAAAAAAAAAATCCAAAATCAGACAGAGTGTTGAGACCAGAGAGGCTAAGACCGCATTGACTCAGTGCGTTATTCAGCCTCTCTGGTGTCAAGTCTGATTTTGGAAAAAAAAAAAAAAAATCCAAAATCAGACAGAGTGTTGACACCAGAGAGGCTAAGACCGCATTGACTCAGTGCGGTATTCAGCCTCTCTGGTGTCAAGTCTGATTTTGGGAAAAAAAAAAAAAAATCCAAAATCAGACAGAGTGTTGACACCAGAGAGGCTAAGACCGCATTGACTCAGTGCGGTATTCAGCCTCTCTGGTGTCAAGTCTGATTTTGGAAAAAAAAAAAAAAATCCAAAATCAGACAGAGTGTTGAGACCAGAGAGGCTAAGACCGCATTGACTCAGTGCGGTATTCAGCCTCTCTGGTGTCAAGTCTGATTTTTGAAAAAAAAAAAAAAAAATCCAAAATCAGACAGAGTGTTGAGACCAGAGAGGCTAAGACCGCATTGACTCAGTGCGGTATTCAGCCTCTCTGGTGTCAAGTCTGATTTTTGAAAAAAAAAAAAAAAAATCCAAAATCAGACAGAGTTATGAGACCAGAGAGGCTAAGACCGCATTGACTCAGTGCGGTATTCAGCCTCTCTGGTGTCAAGTCTGATTTTGGAAAAAAAAAAAAAAAATCCAAAATCAGACAGAGTGTTGAGACCAGAGAGGCTAAGACCGCATTGACTCAGTGCGGTATTCAGCCTCTCTGGTGTCAAGTCTGATTTTGGAAAAAAAAAAAAAAAAATCCAAAATCAGACAGAGTGTTGAGACCAGAGAGGCTAAGACCGCATTGACTCAGTGCGGTATTCAGCCTCTCTGGTGTCAAGTCTGATTTTGGAAAAAAAAAAAAAAAAAATCCAAAATCAGACAGAGTGTTGAGACCAGAGAGGCTAAGACCGCATTGACTCAGTGCGGTATTCAGCCTCTCTGGTGTCAAGTCTGATTTTGGAAAAAAAAAAAAAAAAATCCAAAATCAGACAGAGTGTTGAGACCAGAGAGGCTAAGACCGCATTGACTCAGTGCGGTATTCAGCCTCTCTGGTGTCAAGTCTGATTTTGGAAAAAAAAAAAAAATCCAAAATCAGACAGAGTGTTGACACCAGAGAGGCTAAGACCGCATTGACTCAGTGCGGTATTCAGCCTCTCTGGTGTCAAGTCTGATTTTAGGAAAAAAAAAAAAAAAAAAATCCAAAATCAGACAGAGTGTTGAGACCAGAGAGGCTAAGACCGCATTGACTCAGTGCGTTATTCAGCCTCTCTGGTGTCAAGTCTGATTTTGGAAAAAAAAAAAAAAAATCCAAAATCAGACAGAGTGTTGACACCAGAGAGGCTAAGACCGCATTGACTCAGTGCGGTATTCAGCCTCTCTGGTGTCAAGTCTGATTTTGGGAAAAAAATTAAATAATCCAAAATCAGACAGAGTGTTGACACCAGAGAGGCTAAGACCGCATTGACTCAGTGCGGTATTCAGCCTCTCTGGTGTCAAGTCTGATTTTAGGAAAAAAAAAAAAAAAAAAAATCCAAAATCAGACAGAGTGTTGAGACCAGAGAGGCTAAGACCGCATTGACTCAGTGCGTTATTCAGCCTCTCTGGTGTCAAGTCTGATTTTGGAAAAAAAATAAAAAAATCCAAAATCAGACAGAGTGTTGACACCAGAGAGGCTAAGACCGCATTGACTCAGTGCGGTATTCAGCCTCTCTGGTGTCAAGTCTGATTTTGGAAAAAAAAAAAAAATCCAAAATCAGACAGAGTGTTGACACCAGAGAGGCTAAGACCGCATTGACTCAGTGCAGTATTCAGCCTCTCTGGTGTCAAGTCTGATTTTGGAAAAAAAAAAAAAATCCAAAATCAGACAGAGTGTTGAGACCAGAGAGGCTAAGACCGCATTGACTCAGTGCGGTATTCAGCCTCTCTGGTGTCAAGTCTGATTTTGGAAAAAAAAAAAAAAATCCAAAATCAGACAGAGTGTTGACACCAGAGAGGCTAAGACCGCATTGACTCAGTGCGGTATTCAGCCTCTCTGGTGTCAAGTCTGATTTTGGAAAAAAAAAAAAAAAATCCAAAATCAGACAGAGTGTTGAGACCAGAGAGGCTAAGACCGCATTGACTCAGTGCGGTATTCAGCCTCTCTGGTGTCAAGTCTGATTTTGGGAAAAAAAAAAAAAAAATCCAAAATCAGACAGAGTGTTGACACCAGAGAGGCTAAGACCGCATTGACTCAGTGCGGTATTCAGCCTCTCTGGTGTCAAGTCTGATTTAGGAAAAAAAAAAAAAAATCCAAAATCAGACAGAGTGTTGACACCAGAGAGGCTAAGACCGCATTGACTCAGTGCGGTATTCAGCCTCTCTGGTGTCAAGTCTGATTTTGGAAAAAAAAAAAAAAATCCAAAATCAGACAGAGTGTTGAGACCAGAGAGGCTAAGACCGCATTGACTCAGTGCGGTATTCAGCCTCTCTGGTGTCAAGTCTGATTTTGGAAAAAAAAAAAAAAATCCAAAATCAGACAGAGTGTTGAGACCAGAGAGGCTAAGACCGCATTGACTCAGTGCGGTATTCAGCCTCTCTGGTGTCAAGTCTGATTTTGGAAAAAAAAAAAAAAATCCAAAATCAGACAGAGTGTTGACACCAGAGAGGCTAAGACTGCATTGACTCACTGCGGTATTCAGCCTCTCTGGTGTCAAGTCTGATTTTGGGAAAAAAAAAAAAAAAATCCAAAATCAGACAGAGTGTTGACACCAGAGAGGCTAAGACCGCATTGACTCAGTGCGGTATTCAGCCTCTCTGGTGTCAAGTCTGATTTTGGAAAAAAAAAAAAAAAATCCAAAATCAGACAGAGTGTTGAGACCAGAGAGGCTAAGACCGCATTGACTCAGTGCGGTATTCAGCCTCTCTGGTGTCAAGTCTGATTTTGGAAAAAAAAAAAAAAATCCAAAATCAGACAGAGTGTTGACACCAGAGAGGCTAAGACTGCATTGACTCACTGCGGTATTCAGCCTCTCTGGTGTCAAGTCTGATTTTGGAAAAAAAAAAAAAAATCCAAAATCAGACAGAGTGTTGAGACCAGAGAGGCTAAGACCGCATTGACTCAGTGCGGTATTCAGCCTCTCTGGTGTCAAGTCTGATTTTGGAAAAAAAAAAAAAAAATCCAAAATCAGACAGAGTGTTGAGACCAGAGAGGCTAAGACCGCATTGACTCAGTGCGGTATTCAGCCTCTCTGGTGTCAAGTCTGATTTTTGAAAAAAAAAAAAAAAATCCAAAATCAGACAGAGTTATGAGACCAGAGAGGCTAAGACCGCATTGACTCAGTGCGGTATTCAGCCTCTCTGGTGTCAAGTCTGATTTTGGAAAAAAAAAAAAAAATCCAAAATCAGACAGAGTGTTGAGACCAGAGAGGCTAAGACCGCATTGACTCAGTGCGGTATTCAGCCTCTCTGGTGTCAAGTCTGATTTTGGAAAAAAAAAAAAAAAAATCCAAAATCAGACAGAGTGTTGAGACCAGAGAGGCTAAGACCGCATTGACTCAGTGCGGTATTCAGCCTCTCTGGTGTCAAGTCTGATTTTGGAAAAAAAAAAAAAAAAATCCAAAATCAGACAGAGTGTTGAGACCAGAGAGGCTAAGACCGCATTGACTCAGTGCGGTATTCAGCCTCTCTGGTGTCAAGTCTGATTTTGGAAAAAAAAAAAAAAAATCCAAAATCAGACAGAGTGTTGAGACCAGAGAGGCTAAGACCGCATTGACTCAGTGCGGTATTCAGGCCTCTCTGGTGTCAAGTCTGATTTTGGAAAAAAAAAAAAAAAATCCAAAATCAGACAGAGTGTTGAGACCAGAGAGGCTAAGACCGCATTGACTCAGTGCGGTATTCAGCCTCTCTGGTGTCAAGTCTGATTTTGGAAAAAAAAAAAAAATCCAAAATCAGACAGAGTGTTGACACCAGAGAGGCTAAGACCGCATTGACTCAGTGCGGTATTCAGCCTCTCTGGTGTCAAGTCTGATTTTGGGAAAAAAATAAAATAATCCAAAATCAGACAGAGTGTTGACACCAGAGAGGCTAAGACCGCATTGACTCAGTGCGGTATTCAGCCTCTCTGGTGTCAAGTCTGATTTTGGAAAAAAAAAAAAATCCCAAATCAGACAGAGTGTTGACACCAGAGAGGCTAAGACCGCATTGACTCAGTGCGGTATTCAGCCTCTCTGGTGTCAAGTCTGATTTTGGGAAAAAAATAAAATAATCCAAAATCAGACAGAGTGTTGACACCAGAGAGGCTAAGACCGCATTGACTCAGTGCGGTATTCAGCCTCTCTGGTGTCAAGTCTGATTTTAGGAAAAAAAAAAAAAAAAAAAATCCAAAATCAGACAGAGTGTTGAGACCAGAGAGGCTAAGACCGCATTGACTCAGTGCGTTATTCAGCCTCTCTGGTGTCAAGTCTGATTTTGGAAAAAAAAAAAAAAATCCAAAATCAGACAGAGTGTTGACACCAGAGAGGCTAAGACCGCATTGACTCAGTGCGGTATTCAGCCTCTCTGGTGTCAAGTCTGATTTTGGAAAAAAAAAAAAAAAAAATCCAAAATCAGACAGAGTGTTGAGACCAGAGAGGCTAAGACTGCATTGACTCAGTGCGGTATTCAGCCTCTCTGGTGTCAAGTCTGATTTTGGAAAAAAAAAAAAAGAAATCCAAAATCAGACAGAGTGTTGACACCAGAGAGGCTAAGACCGCATTGACTCAGTGCGGTATTCAGCCTCTCTGGTGTCAAGTCTGATTTTGGAAAAAAAAAAAAAAAAAATCCAAAATCAGACAGAGTGTTGAGACCAGAGAGGCTAAGACCGCATTGACTCAGTGCGGCATTCAGCCTCTCTGGTGTCAAGTCTGATTTTGGAAAAAAAAAAAAAAAATCCAAAATCAGACAGAGTGTTGAGACCAGAGAGGCTAAGACCGCATTGACTCAGTGCGGTATTCAGCCTCTCTGGTGTCAAGTCTGATTTTGGAAAAAAAAAAAAAAAATCCAAAATCAGACAGAGTGTTGAGACCAGAGAGGCTAAGACCGCATTGACTCAGTGCGGTATTCAGCCTCTCTGGTGTCAAGTCTGATTTTGGAAAAAAAAAATAAAAATCCAAAATCAGACAGAGTGTTGACACCAGAGAGGCTAAGACCGCATCGACTCAGTGCGGTATTCAGCCTCTCTGGTGTCAAGTCTGATTTTGGAAAAAAAAAAAAAAATCCAAAATCAGACAGAGTGTTGAGACCAGAGAGGCTAAGACTGCATTGACTCAGTGCGGTATTCAGCCTCTCTCGTGTCAAGTCTGATTTTAGAAAAAAAAAAAAAAAAATCCAAAATCAGACAGAGTGTTGACACCAGAGAGGCTAAGACCGCATTGACTCAGTGCAGTATTCAGCCTCTCTGGTGTCAAGTCTGATTTTGAAAAAAAAAAAAAAAAAATCCAAAAATCAGACAGAGTGTTGAGACCAGAGAGGCTAAGACCGCATTGACTCAGTGCGGTATTCAGCCTCTCTGGTGTCAAGTCTGATTTTTGAAAAAAAAAAAAAAAAATCCAAAATCAGACAGAGTTATGAGACCAGAGAGGCTAAGACCGCATTGACTCAGTGCGGTATTCAGCCTCTCTGGTGTCAAGTCTGATTTTGGAAAAAAAAAAAAAATCCAAAATCAGACAGAGTGTTGAGACCAGAGAGGCTAAGACCGCATTGACTCAGTGCGGTATTCAGCCTCTCTGGTGTCAAGTCTGATTTTGGAAAAAAAAAAAAAAAATCCAAAATCAGACAGAGTGTTGAGACCAGAGAGGCTAAGACCGCATTGACTCAGTGCGGTATTCAGCCTCTCTGGTGTCAAGTCTGATTTTGGAAAAAAAAAAAAAAAAATCCAAAATCAGACAGAGTGTTGAGACCAGAGAGGCTAAGACCGCATTGACTCAGTGCGGTATTCAGCCTCTCTGGTGTCAAGTCTGATTTTTGAAAAAAAAAAAAAAAATCCAAAATCAGACAGAGTTATGAGACCAGAGAGGCTAAGACCGCATTGACTCAGTGCGGTATTCAGCCTCTCTGGTGTCAAGTCTGATTTTGGAAAAAAAAAAAAAAATCCAAAATCAGACAGAGTGTTGAGACCAGAGAGGCTAAGACCGCATTGACTCAGTGCGGTATTCAGCCTCTCTGGTGTCAAGTCTGATTTTGGAAAAAAAAAAAAAAAATCCAAAATCAGACAGAGTGTTGAGACCAGAGAGGCTAAGACCGCATTGACTCAGTGCGGTATTCAGCCTCTCTGGTGTCAAGTCTGATTTTGGAAAAAAAAAAAAAAAAACTTAAAATCAGACAGAGTGTTGAGACCAGAGAGGCTAAGACCGCATTGACTCAGTGCGGTATTCAGCCTCTCTGGTGTCAAGTCTGATTTTGGAAAAAAAAAAAAAAAATCCAAAATCAGACAGAGTGTTGAGACCAGAGAGGCTAAGACCGCATTGACTCAGTGCGGTATTCAGCCTCTCTGGTGTCAAGTCTGATTTTGGAAAAAAAAAAAAATCCAAAATCAGACAGAGTGTTGACACCAGAGAGGCTAAGACCGCATTGACTCAGTGCGGTATTCAGCCTCTCTGGTGTCAAGTCTGATTTTGGGAAAAAAATAAAATAATCCAAAATCAGACAGAGTGTTGACACCAGAGAGGCTAAGACCGCATTGACTCAGTGCGGTATTCAGCCTCTCTGGTGTCAAGTCTGATTTTGGAAAAAAAAAAAAATCCCAAATCAGACAGAGTGTTGACACCAAAGAGGCTAAGACTGCATTGACTCAGTGCGGTATTCAGCCTCTCTGGTGTCAAGTCTGATTTTGGGAAAAAAATAAAATAATCCAAAATCAGACAGAGTGTTGACACCAGAGAGGCTAAGACCGCATTGACTCAGTGCGGTATTCAGCCTCTCTGGTGTCAAGTCTGATTTTAGGAAAAAAAAAAAAAAAAAAAATCCAAAATCAGACAGAGTGTTGAGACCAGAGAGGCTAAGACCGCATTGACTCAGTGCGGTATTCAGCCTCTCTGGTGTCAAGTCTGATTTTGGAAAAAAAAAAAAAAAATCCAAAATCAGACAGAGTGTTGACACCAGAGAGGCTAAGACCGCATTGACTCAGTGCGGTATTCAGCCTCTCTGGTGTCAAGTCTGATTTTGGAAAAAAAAAAAAAAAAAATCCAAAATCAGACAGAGTGTTGAGACCAGAGAGGCTAAGACTGCATTGACTCAGTGCGGTATTCAGCCTCTCTGGTGTCAAGTCTGATTTTGGAAAAAAAAAAAAAAAAATCCAAAATCAGACAGAGTGTTGACACCAGAGAGGCTAAGACCGCATTGACTCAGTGCGGTATTCAGCCTCTCTGGTGTCAAGTCTGATTTTGGAAAAAAAAATAAAATAAATCCAAAATCAGACAGTGTTGACACCAGAGAGGCTAAGACCGCATTGATGCGGTAGACTGCATTGACTCAGTGCGGTATTCAGCCTCTCTGGTATCAAGTCTGATTTTTGAAAAAAAAAAAAAAAATCCAAAATCAGACAGAGTGTTGAGACCAGAGAGGCTAAGACCGCATTGACTCAGTGCGGTATTCAGCCTCTCTGGTGTCAAGTCTGATTTTTGAAAAAAAAAAAAAAAATCCAAAATCAGACAGAGTTATGAGACCAGAGAGGCTAAGACCGCATTGACTCAGTGCGGTATTCAGCCTCTCTGGTGTCAAGTCTGATTTTGGAAAAAAAAAAAAAAATCCAAAATCAGACAGAGTGTTGAGACCAGAGAGGCTAAGACCGCATTGACTCAGTGCGGTATTCAGCCTCTCTGGTGTCAAGTCTGATTTTGGAAAAAAAAAAAAAAAATCCAAAATCAGACAGAGTGTTGAGACCAGAGAGGCTAAGACCGCATTGACTCAGTGCGGTATTCAGCCTCTCTGGTGTCAAGTCTGATTTTGGAAAAAAAAAAAAAAAAACTTAAAATCAGACAGAGTGTTGAGACCAGAGAGGCTAAGACCGCATTGACTCAGTGCGGTATTCAGCCTCTCTGGTGTCAAGTCTGATTTTGGAAAAAAAAAAAAAAAATCCAAAATCAGACAGAGTGTTGAGACCAGAGAGGCTAAGACCGCATTGACTCAGTGCGGTATTCAGCCTCTCTGGTGTCAAGTCTGATTTTGGAAAAAAAAAAAAATCCAAAATCAGACAGAGTGTTGACACCAGAGAGGCTAAGACCGCATTGACTCAGTGCGGTATTCAGCCTCTCTGGTGTCAAGTCTGATTTTGGGAAAAAAATAAAATAATCCAAAATCAGACAGAGTGTTGACACCAGAGAGGCTAAGACCGCATTGACTCAGTGCGGTATTCAGCCTCTCTGGTGTCAAGTCTGATTTTGGAAAAAAAAAAAAATCCCAAATCAGACAGAGTGTTGACACCAAAGAGGCTAAGACCGCATTGACTCAGTGCGGTATTCAGCCTCTCTGGTGTCAAGTCTGATTTTGGGAAAAAAATAAAATAATCCAAAATCAGACAGAGTGTTGACACCAGAGAGGCTAAGACCGCATTGACTCAGTGCGGTATTCAGCCTCTCTGGTGTCAAGTCTGATTTTAGGAAAAAAAAAAAAAAAAAAAATCCAAAATCAGACAGAGTGTTGAGACCAGAGAGGCTAAGACCGCATTGACTCAGTGCGGTATTCAGCCTCTCTGGTGTCAAGTCTGATTTTGGAAAAAAAAAAAAAAATCCAAAATCAGACAGAGTGTTGACACCAGAGAGGCTAAGACCGCATTGACTCAGTGCGGTATTCAGCCTCTCTGGTGTCAAGTCTGATTTTGGAAAAAAAAAAAAAAAAAATCCAAAATCAGACAGAGTGTTGAGACCAGAGAGGCTAAGACTGCATTGACTCAGTGCGGTATTCAGCCTCTCTGGTGTCAAGTCTGATTTTGGAAAAAAAAAAAAAAAAATCCAAAATCAGACAGAGTGTTGACACCAGAGAGGCTAAGACCGCATTGACTCAGTGCGGTATTCAGCCTCTCTGGTGTCAAGTCTGATTTTGGAAAAAAAAAAAAAAAAAATCCAAAATCAGACAGTGTTGACACCAGAGAGGCTAAGACCGCATTGATGCGGTAGACTGCATTGACTCAGTGCGGTATTCAGCCTCTCTGGTATCAAGTCTGATTTTGGAAAAAAAAAAAAAAAAATCCAAAATCAGACAGAGTGTTGAGACCAGAGAGGCTAAGACTGCATTGACTCAGTGCGGTATTCAGCCTCTCTGGTGTCAAGTCTGATTTTGGAAAAAAAAAAAGAAATCCAAAATCAGACAGAGTGTTGACACCAGAGAGGCTAAGACCGCATTGACTCAGTGCGGTATTCAGCCTCTCTGGTGTCAAGTCTGATTTTGGAAAAAAAAAAAAAAAAATCCAAAATCAAACAGAGTGTTGAGACCAGAGAGGCTAAGACCGCATTGACTCAGTGCGGTATTCAGCCTCTCTGGTGTCAAGTCTGATTTTGGAAAAAAAAAAAAAAAAAATCCAAAATCAGACAGAGTGTTGACACCAGAGAGGCTAAGACCGCATTGACTCAGTGCGGTATTCAGCCTCTCTGGTGTCAAGTCTGATTTTGGAAAAAAAAAAAAAAATCCAAAATCAGACAGAGTGTTGAGACCAGAGAGGCTAAGACCGCATTGACTCAGTGCGGTATTCAGCCTCTCTGGTGTCAAGTCTGATTTTGGAAAAAAAAAAAAAAATCCAAAATCAGACAGAGTGTTGAGACCAGAGAGGCTAAGACCGCATTGACTCAGTGCGGTATTCAGCCTCTCTGGTGTCAAGTCTGATTTTGGAAAAAAAAAAAAAAATCCAAAATCAGACAGAGTGTTGACACCAGAGAGGCTAAGACCGCATTGACTCAGTGCGGTATTCAGCCTCTCTGGTGTCAAGTCTGATTTTGGGAAAAAAAAAAAAAAATCCAAAATCAGACAGAGTGTTGACACCAGAGAGGCTAAGACCGCATTGACTCAGTGCGGTATTCAGCCTCTCTGGTGTCAAGTCTGATTTTGGAAAAAAAAAAAAAAAATCCAAAATCAGACAGAGTGTTGAGACCAGAGAGGCTAAGACCGCATTGACTCAGTGCGGTATTCAGCCTCTCTGGTGTCAAGTCTGATTTTGGAAAAAAAAAAAAAAAAATCCAAAATCAGACAGAGTGTTGAGACCAGAGAGGCTAAGACCGCATTGACTCAGTGCGGTATTCAGCCTCTCTGGTGTCAAGTCTGATTTTTGAAAAAAAAAAAAAAAATCCAAAATCAGACAGAGTTATGAGACCAGAGAGGCTAAGACCGCATTGACTCAGTGCGGTATTCAGCCTCTCTGGTGTCAAGTCTGATTTTGGAAAAAAAAAAAAAAATCCAAAATCAGACAGAGTGTTGAGACCAGAGAGGCTAAGACCGCATTGACTCAGTGCGGTATTCAGCCTCTCTGGTGTCAAGTCTGATTTTGGTAAAAAAAAAAAAAAATCCAAAATCAGACAGAGTGTTGAGACCAGAGAGGCTAAGACCGCATTGACTCAGTGCGGTATTCAGCCTCTCTGGTGTCAAGTCTGATTTTGGAAAAAAAAAATCAAAAATCAAAAATCAGACAGAGTGTTGAGACCAGAGAGGCTAAGACCGCATTGACTCAGTGCGGTATTCAGCCTCTCTGGTGTCAAGTCTGATTTTGGAAAAAAAAAAAAAAAAATCCAAAATCAGACAGAGTGTTGAGACCAGAGAGGCTAAGACCGCATTGACTCAGTGCGGTATTCAGCCTCTCTGGTGTCAAGTCTGATTTTGGAAAAAAAAAAAAAAAATCCAAAATCAGACAGAGTGTTGAGACCAGAGAGGCTAAGACCGCATTGACTCAGTGCGGTATTCAGCCTCTCTGGTGTCAAGTCTGATTTTGGAAAAAAAAAAAAATCCAAAATCAGACAGAGTGTTGACACCAGAGAGGCTAAGACCGCATTGACTCAGTGCGGTATTCAGCCTCTCTGGTGTCAAGTCTGATTTTGGGAAAAAAATAAAATAATCCAAAATCAGACAGAGTGTTGACACCAGAGAGGCTAAGACCGCATTGACTCAGTGCGGTATTCAGCCTCTCTGGTGTCAAGTCTGATTTTGGAAAAAAAAAAAAATCCCAAATCAGACAGAGTGTTGACACCAGAGAGGCTAAGACCGCATTGACTCAGTGCGGTATTCAGCCTCTCTGGTGTCAAGTCTGATTTTGGGAAAAAAATAAAATAATCCAAAATCAGACAGAGTGTTGACACCAGAGAGGCTAAGACCGCATTGACTCAGTGCGGTATTCAGCCTCTCTGGTGTCAAGTCTGATTTTAGGAAAAAAAAAAAAAAAAAAAATCCAAAATCAGACAGAGTGTTGAGACCAGAGAGGCTAAGACCGCATTGACTCAGTGCGTTATTCAGCCTCTCTGGTGTCAAGTCTGATTTTGGAAAAAAAAAAAAAAATCCAAAATCAGACAGAGTGTTGACACCAGAGAGGCTAAGACCGCATTGACTCAGGGCGGTATTCAGCCTCTCTGGTGTCAAGTCTGATTTTGGAAAAAAAAAAAAAAAAAATCCAAAATCAGACAGAGTGTTGAGACCAGAGAGGCTAAGACTGCATTGACTCAGTGCGGTATTCAGCCTCTCTGGTGTCAAGTCTGATTTTGGAAAAAAAAAAAAAAAAATCCAAAATCAGACAGAGTGTTGACACCAGAGAGGCTAAGACCGCATTGACTCAGTGCGGTATTCAGCCTCTCTGGTGTCAAGTCTGATTTTGGAAAAAAAAAAAAAAAAATCCAAAATCAGACAGAGTGTTGAGACCAGAGAGGCTAAGACCGCATTGACTCAGTGCGGTATTCAGCCTCTCTGGTGTCAAGTCTGATTTTGGAAAAAAAAAAAAAAAATCCAAAATCAGACAGAGTGTTGAGACCAGAGAGGCTAAGACCGCATTGACTCAGTGCGGTATTCAGCCTCTCTGGTGTCAAGTCTGATTTTAGAAAAAAAAAAAAAAAAATCCAAAATCAGACAGAGTGTTGACACCAGAGAGGCTAAGACCGCATTGACTCAGTGCAGTATTCAGCCTCTCTGGTGTCAAGTCTGATTTTGAAAAAAAAAAAAAAAAATCCAAAATCAGACAGAGTGTTGAGACCAGAGAGGCTAAGACCGCATTGACTCAGTGCGGTATTCAGCCTCTCTGGTGTCAAGTCTGATTTTTGAAAAAAAAAAAAAAAAATCCAAAATCAGACAGAGTTATGAGACCAGAGAGGCTAAGACCGCATTGACTCAGTGCGGTATTCAGCCTCTCTGGTGTCAAGTCTGATTTTGGAAAAAAAAAAAAAATCCAAAATCAGACAGAGTGTTGAGACCAGAGAGGCTAAGACCGCATTGACTCAGTGCGGTATTCAGCCTCTCTGGTGTCAAGTCTGATTTTGGAAAAAAAAAAAAAAAAAATCCAAAATCAGACAGAGTGTTGACACCAGAGAGGCTAAGACCGCATTGATGCGGTAGACTGCATTGACTCAGTGCGGTATTCAGCCTCTCTGGTATCAAGTCTGATTTTGGAAAAAAAAAAAAAAAAATCCAAAATCAGACAGAGTGTTGACACCAGAGAGGCTAAGACCGCATTGACTCAGTGCGGTATTCAGCCTCTCTGGTGTCAAGTCTGATTTTGGGAAAAAAAAAAAAAAAATCCAAAATCAGACAGAGTGTTGACACCAGAGAGGCTAAGACCGCATTGACTCAGTGCGGTATTCAGCCTCTCTGGTGTCAAGTCTGATTTTGGAAAAAAAAAAAAAAAATCCAAAATCAGACAGAGTGTTGAGACCAGAGAGGCTAAGACCGCATTGACTCAGTGCGGTATTCAGCCTCTCTGGTGTCAAGTCTGATTTTGGAAAAAAAAAAAAAAAAATCCAAAATCAGACAGAGTGTTGAGACCAGAGAGGCTAAGACCGCATTGACTCAGTGCGGTATTCAGCCTCTCTGGTGTCAAGTCTGATTTTTGAAAAAAAAAAAAAAAATCCAAAATCAGACAGAGTTATGAGACCAGAGAGGCTAAGACCGCATTGACTCAGTGCGGTATTCAGCCTCTCTGGTGTCAAGTCTGATTTTGGAAAAAAAAAAAAAATCCAAAATCAGACAGAGTGTTGAGACCAGAGAGGCTAAGACCGCATTGACTCAGTGCGGTATTCAGCCTCTCTGGTGTCAAGTCTGATTTTGGAAAAAAAAAAAAAAAATCCAAAATCAGACAGAGTGTTGAGACCAGAGAGGCTAAGACCGCATTGACTCAGTGCGGTATTCAGCCTCTCTGGTGTCAAGTCTGATTTTGGAAAAAAAAAAAAAAAAATCCAAAATCAGACAGAGTGTTGAGACCAGAGAGGCTAAGACCGCATTGACTCAGTGCGGTATTCAGCCTCTCTGGTGTCAAGTCTGATTTTGGAAAAAAAAAAAAAAAATCCAAAATCAGACAGAGTGTTGAGACCAGAGAGGCTAAGACCGCATTGACTCAGTGCGGTATTCAGCCTCTCTGGTGTCAAGTCTGATTTTGGGAAAAAAATAAAATAATCCAAAATCAGACAGAGTGTTGACACCAGAGAGGCTAAGACCGCATTGACTCAGTGCGGTATTCAGCCTCTCTGGTGTCAAGTCTGATTTTGGAAAAAAAAAAAAATCCCAAATCAGACAGAGTGTTGACACCAGAGAGGCTAAGACCGCATTGACTCAGTGCGGTATTCAGCCTCTCTGGTGTCAAGTCTGATTTTGGGAAAAAAATAAAATAATCCAAAATCAGACAGAGTGTTGACACCAGAGAGGCTAAGACCGCATTGACTCAGTGCGGTATTCAGCCTCTCTGGTGTCAAGTCTGATTTTAGGAAAAAAAAAAAAAAAAAAATCCAAAATCAGACAGAGTGTTGAGACCAGAGAGGCTAAGACCGCATTGACTCAGTGCGGTATTCAGCCTCTCTGGTGTCAAGTCTGATTTTAAATCCAAAATCAGACAGAGTGTTGACACCAGAGAGGCTAAGACCGCATTGACTCAGGGCGGTATTCAGCCTCTCTGGTGTCAAGTCTGATTTTGGAAAAAAAAAAAAAAAAAATCCAAAATCAGACAGAGTGTTGAGACCAGAGAGGCTAAGACTGCATTGACTCAGTGCGGTATTCAGCCTCTCTGGTGTCAAGTCTGATTTTGGAAAAAAAAAAAAAAAAATCCAAAATCAGACAGAGTGTTGACACCAGAGAGGCTAAGACCGCATTGACTCAGTGCGGTATTCAGCCTCTCTGGTGTCAAGTCTGATTTTGGAAAAAAAAAAAAAAAAATCCAAAATCAGACAGAGTGTTGAGACCAGAGAGGCTAAGACCGCATTGACTCAGTGCGGTATTCAGCCTCTCTGGTGTCAAGTCTGATTTTGGAAAAAAAAAAAAAAAATCCAAAATCAGACAGAGTGTTGAGACCAGAGAGGCTAAGACCGCATTGACTCAGTGCGGTATTCAGCCTCTCTGGTGTCAAGTCTGATTTTAGAAAAAAAAAAAAAAAAATCCAAAATCAGACAGAGTGTTGACACCAGAGAGGCTAAGACCGCATTGACTCAGTGCAGTATTCAGCCTCTCTGGTGTCAAGTCTGATTTTGAAAAAAAAAAAAAAAAAATCCAAAATCAGACAGAGTGTTGAGACCAGAGAGGCTAAGACCGCATTGACTCAGTGCGGTATTCAGCCTCTCTGGTGTCAAGTCTGATTTTTGAAAAAAAAAAAAAAAATCCAAAATCAGACAGAGTTATGAGACCAGAGAGGCTAAGACCGCATTGACTCAGTGCGGTATTCAGCCTCTCTGGTGTCAAGTCTGATTTTGGAAAAAAAAAAAAAATCCAAAATCAGACAGAGTGTTGAGACCAGAGAGGCTAAGACCGCATTGACTCAGTGCGGTATTCAGCCTCTCTGGTGTCAAGTCTGATTTTGGAAAAAAAAAAAAAAAAAATCCAAAATCAGACAGAGTGTTGACACCAGAGAGGCTAAGACCGCATTGATGCGGTAGACTGCATTGACTCAGTGCGGTATTCAGCCTCTCTGGTATCAAGTCTGATTTTGGAAAAAAAAAAAAAAAAATCCAAAATCAGACAGAGTGTTGACACCAGAGAGGCTAAGACCGCATTGACTCAGTGCGGTATTCAGCCTCTCTGGTGTCAAGTCTGATTTTGGGAAAAAAAAAAAAAAATCCAAAATCAGACAGAGTGTTGACACCAGAGAGGCTAAGACCGCATTGACTCAGTGCGGTATTCAGCCTCTCTGGTGTCAAGTCTGATTTTGGAAAAAAAAAAAAAAAATCCAAAATCAGACAGAGTGTTGAGACCAGAGAGGCTAAGACCGCATTGACTCAGTGCGGTATTCAGCCTCTCTGGTGTCAAGTCTGATTTTGGAAAAAAAAAAAAAAAATCCAAAATCAGACAGAGTGTTGAGACCAGAGAGGCTAAGACCGCATTGACTCAGTGCGGTATTCAGCCTCTCTGGTGTCAAGTCTGATTTTGGAAAAAAAAAAAAAAAAATCCAAAATCAGACAGAGTGTTGAGACCAGAGAGGCTAAGACCGCATTGACTCAGTGCGGTATTCAGCCTCTCTGGTGTCAAGTCTGATTTTTGAAAAAAAAAAAAAAAATCCAAAATCAGACAGAGTTATGAGACCAGAGAGGCTAAGACCGCATTGACTCAGTGCGGTATTCAGCCTCTCTGGTGTCAAGTCTGATTTTGGAAAAAAAAAAAAAAATCCAAAATCAGACAGAGTGTTGAGACCAGAGAGGCTAAGACCGCATTGACTCAGTGCGGTATTCAGCCTCTCTGGTGTCAAGTCTGATTTTGGAAAAAAAAAAAAAAAATCCAAAATCAGACAGAGTGTTGAGACCAGAGAGGCTAAGACCGCATTGACTCAGTGCGGTATTCAGCCTCTCTGGTGTCAAGTCTGATTTTGGAAAAAAAAAAAAAAAAATCCAAAATCAGACAGAGTGTTGAGACCAGAGAGGCTAAGACCGCATTGACTCAGTGCGGTATTCAGCCTCTCTGGTGTCAAGTCTGATTTTGGAAAAAAAAAAAAAAAATCCAAAATCAGACAGAGTGTTGAGACCAGAGAGGCTAAGACCGCATTGACTCAGTGCGGTATTCAGCCTCTCTGGTGTCAAGTCTGATTTTGGAAAAAAAAAAAATCCAAAATCAGACAGAGTGTTGACACCAGAGAGGCTAAGACCGCATTGACTCAGTGCGGTATTCAGCCTCTCTGGTGTCAAGTCTGATTTTGGAAAAAAAAAAAAAAAAATCCAAAATCAGACAGAGTGTTGACACCAGAGAGGCTAAGACCGCATTGACTCAGTGCGGTATTCAGCCTCTCTGGTGTCAAGTCTGATTTTGGAAAAAAAAAAAAAAATCCAAAATCAGACAGAGTGTTGACACCAGAGAGGCTAAGACCGCATTGACTCAGTGCGGTATTCAGCCTCTCTGGTGTCAAGTCTGATTTTGGAAAAAAAAAAAAAAAAAATCCAAAATCAGACAGAGTGTTGAGACCAGAGAGGCTAAGACTGCATTGACTCAGTGCGGTATTCAGCCTCTCTGGTGTCAAGTCTGATTTTGGAAAAAAAAAAAAAAAAATCCAAAATCAGACAGAGTGTTGACACCAGAGAGGCTAAGACCGCATTGACTCAGTGCGGTATTCAGCCTCTCTGGTGTCAAGTCTGATTTTGGAAAAAAAAAAAAAAAAATCCAAAATCAGACAGAGTGTTGAGACCAGAGAGGCTAAGACCGCATTGACTCAGTGCGGTATTCAGCCTCTCTGGTGTCAAGTCTGATTTTGGAAAAAAAAAAAAAAAATCCAAAATCAGACAGAGTGTTGAGACCAGAGAGGCTAAGACCGCATTGACTCAGTGCGGTATTCA
Source organism: Poromitra crassiceps (assembly GCF_964638095.1). Taxonomy (NCBI): domain Eukaryota; kingdom Metazoa; phylum Chordata; class Actinopteri; order Beryciformes; family Melamphaidae; genus Poromitra; species Poromitra crassiceps. The sequence goes on from NW_028151798.1 coordinate 22,169, forward strand.
GCCTCTCTGGTGTCAAGTCTGATTTTGGAAAAAAAAAAAAAAAAATCCAAAATCAGACAGAGTGTTGAGACCAGAGAGGCTAAGACCGCATTGACTCAGTGCGGTATTCAGCCTCTCTGGTGTCAAGTCTGATTTTGGAAAAAAAAAAAAAAAATCCAAAATCAGACAGAGTGTTGACACCAGAGAGGCTAAGACCGCATTGACTCAGTGCGGTATTCAGCCTCTCTGGTGTCAAGTCTGATTTTGGAAAAAAAAAAAAAAATCCAAAATCAGACAGAGTGTTGAGACCAGAGAGGCTAAGACTGCATTGACTCAGTGCGGTATTCAGCCTCTCTCGTGTCAAGTCTGATTTTAGAAAAAAAAAAAAAAAATCCAAAATCAGACAGAGTGTTGACACCAGAGAGGCTAAGACCGCATTGACTCAGTGCAGTATTCAGCCTCTCTGGTGTCAAGTCTGATTTTGAAAAAAAAAAAAAAAAAATCCAAAATCAGACAGAGTGTTGAGACCAGAGAGGCTAAGACCGCATTGACTCAGTGCGGTATTCAGCCTCTCTGGTGTCAAGTCTGATTTTTGAAAAAAAAAAAAAAAATCCAAAATCAGACAGAGTTATGAGACCAGAGAGGCTAAGACCGCATTGACTCAGTGCGGTATTCAGCCTCTCTGGTGTCAAGTCTGATTTTGGAAAAAAAAAAAAAATCCAAAATCAGACAGAGTGTTGAGACCAGAGAGGCTAAGACCGCATTGACTCAGTGCGGTATTCAGCCTCTCTGGTGTCAAGTCTGATTTTGGAAAAAAAAAAAAAAAAAAATCCAAAATCAGACAGAGTGTTGACACCAGAGAGGCTAAGACCGCATTGATGCGGTAGACTGCATTGACTCAGTGCGGTATTCAGCCTCTCTGGTATCAAGTCTGATTTTGGAAAAAAAAAAAAAAAAATCCAAAATCAGACAGAGTGTTGAGACCAGAGAGGCTAAGACTGCATTGACTCAGTGCGGTATTCAGCCTCTCTGGTGTCAAGTCTGATTTTGGAAAAAAAAAAAGAAATCCAAAATCAGACAGAGTGTTGACACCAGAGAGGCTAAGACCGCATTGACTCAGTGCGGTATTCAGCCTCTCTGGTGTCAAGTCTGATTTTGGAAAAAAAAAAAAAAAAATCCAAAATCAAACAGAGTGTTGAGACCAGAGAGGCTAAGACCGCATTGACTCAGTGCGGTATTCAGCCTCTCTGGTGTCAAGTCTGATTTTGGAAAAAAAAAAAAAAAAAAATCCAAAATCAGACAAAGTGTTGAGACCAGAGAGGCTAAGACCGCATTGACTCAGTGCGGTATTCAGCCTCTCTGGTGTCAAGTCTGATTTTGGAAAAAAAAAAAAAAAATCCAAAATCAGACAGAGTGTTGACACCAGAGAGGCTAAGACCGCATTGACTCAGTGCGGTATTCAGCCTCTCTGGTGTCAAGTCTGATTTTGGAAAAAAAAAAAAAAATCCAAAATCAGACAGAGTGTTGAGACCAGAGAGGCTAAGACCGCATTGACTCAGTGCGGTATTCAGCCTCTCTGGTGTCAAGTCTGATTTTGGAAAAAAAAAAAAAAAAAATCCAAAATCAGACAGAGTGTTGACACCAGAGAGGCTAAGACCGCATTGATGCGGTAGACTGCATTGACTCAGTGCGGTATTCAGCCTCTCTGGTATCAAGTCTGATTTTGGAAAAAAAAAAAAAAAAATCCAAAATCAGACAGAGTGTTGAGACCAGAGAGGCTAAGACTGCATTGACTCAGTGCGGTATTCAGCCTCTCTGGTGTCAAGTCTGATTTTGGAAAAAAAAAAAGAAATCCAAAATCAGACAGAGTGTTGACACCAGAGAGGCTAAGACCGCATTGACTCAGTGCGGTATTCAGCCTCTCTGGTGTCAAGTCTGATTTTGGAAAAAAAAAAAAAAAAATCCAAAATCAAACAGAGTGTTGAGACCAGAGAGGCTAAGACCGCATTGACTCAGTGCGGTATTCAGCCTCTCTGGTGTCAAGTCTGATTTTGGAAAAAAAAAAAAAAAAAAATCCAAAATCAGACAAAGTGTTGAGACCAGAGAGGCTAAGACCGCATTGACTCAGTGCGGTATTCAGCCTCTCTGGTGTCAAGTCTGATTTTGGAAAAAAAAAAAAAAAATCCAAAATCAGACAGAGTGTTGACACCAGAGAGGCTAAGACCGCATTGACTCAGTGCGGTATTCAGCCTCTCTGGTGTCAAGTCTGATTTTGGAAAAAAAAAAAAAAATCCAAAATCAGACAGAGTGTTGAGACCAGAGAGGCTAAGACTGCATTGACTCAGTGCGGTATTCAGCCTCTCTCGTGTCAAGTCTGATTTTAGAAAAAAAAAAAAAAAAATCCAAAATCAGACAGAGTGTTGAGACCAGAGAGGCTAAGACCGCATTGACTCAGTGCGGTATTCAGCCTCTCTGGTGTCAAGTCTGATTTTTGAAAAAAAAAAAAAAAATCCAAAATCAGACAGAGTTATGAGACCAGAGAGGCTAAGACCGCATTGACTCAGTGCGGTATTCAGCCTCTCTGGTGTCAAGTCTGATTTTGGAAAAAAAAAAAAAATCCAAAATCAGACAGAGTGTTGAGACCAGAGAGGCTAAGACCGCATTGACTCAGTGCGGTATTCAGCCTCTCTGGTGTCAAGTCTGATTTTGGAAAAAAAAAAAAAAAAAATCCAAAATCAGACAGAGTGTTGACACCAGAGAGGCTAAGACCGCATTGACTCAGTGCGGTATTCAGCCTCTCTGGTGTCAATACTCTGTCTGATTTTGGGGGGGAAAAAAAATCCAAAATCAGACAGAGTGTTGAGACCAGAGAGGCTATGACCGCATTGACTCAGTGCGGTATTCAGCCTCTCTGGTGTCAATACTCTGATTTTGGAAAAAAAAAAAAAAAAAAAATCCAAAATCAGACAGATTGTTGAGACCAGAGAGGCTAAGACTGCATTGACTCAGTGCGGTATTCAGCCTCTCTGGTGTCAATACTCTGTCTGATTTTGGGGGGGGGGGGGGGGGGGGGAATCCAAAATCAGACAGAGTGTTGAGACCAGAGAGGCTAAGACCGCATTGACTCAGTGCGGTATTCAGCCTCTCTGGTGTCAAGTCTGATTTTGGAAAAAAAAAAAAAAAATCCAAAATCAGACAGAGTGTTGACACCAGAGAGGCTAAGACCGCATTGACTCAGTGCGGTATTCAGCCTCTCTGGTGTCAAGTCTGATTTTGGAAAAAAAAAAAAAAATCCAAAATCAGACAGAGTGTTGAGACCAGAGAGGCTAAGACTGCATTGACTCAGTGCGGTATTCAGCCTCTCTCGTGTCAAGTCTGATTTTAGAAAAAAAAAAAAAAAAATCCAAAATCAGACAGAGTGTTGACACCAGAGAGGCTAAGACCGCATTGACTCAGTGCAGTATTCAGCCTCTCTGGTGTCAAGTCTGATTTTGAAAAAAAAAAAAAAAAATCCAAAATCAGACAGAGTGTTGAGACCAGAGAGGCTAAGACTGCATTGACTCAGTGCGGTATTCAGCCTCTCTGGTGTCAAGTCTGATTTTGGAAAAAAAAAAAAAAAATCCAAAATCAGACAGAGTTATGAGACCAGAGAGGCTAAGACCGCATTGACTCAGTGCGGTATTCAGCCTCTCTGGTGTCAAGTCTGATTTTGGAAAAAAAAAAAAAATCAAAAATCAGACAGAGTGTTGAGACCAGAGAGGCTAAGACCGCATTGACTCAGTGCGGTATTCAGCCTCTCTGGTGTCAAGTCTGATTTTTGAAAAAAAAAAAAAAAAATCCAAAATCAGACAGAGTGTTGAGACCAGAGAGGCTAAGACCGCATTGACTCAGTGCAGTATTCAGCCTCTCTGGTGTCAAGTCTGATTTTGGAAAAAAAAAAAAATCCAAAATCAGACAGAGTGTTGAGACCAGAGAGGCTAAGACCGCATTGACTCAGTGCGGTATTCAGCCTCTCTGGTGTCAAGTCTGATTTTGGGAAAAAAAAAAAAAAATCCAAAATCAGACAGAGTGTTGACACCAGAGAGGCTAAGACCGCATTGACTCAGTGCGGTATTCAGCCTCTCTGGTGTCAAGTCTGATTTTGGAAAAAAATAAATAAATCCAAAATCAGACAGAGTGTTGACACCAGAGAGGCTAAGACCGCATTGACTCAGTGCGGTATTCAGCCTCTCTGGTGTCAAGTCTGATTTTGGAAAAAAAAAAAAAAATCCAAAATCAGACAGAGTGTTGAGACCAGAGAGGCTAAGACCGCATTGACTCAGTGCGGTATTCAGCCTCTCTGGTGTCAAGTCTGATTTTGGAAAAAAAAAAAAAATCCAAAATCAGACAGAGTGTTGAGACCAGAGAGGCTAAGACCGCATTGACTCAGTGCGGTATTCAGCCTCTCTGGTGTCAAGTCTGATTTTGGAAAAAAAAAAAAAAATCCAAAATCAGACAGAGTGTTGACACCAGAGAGGCTAAGACCGCATTGACTCAGTGCGGTATTCAGCCTCTCTGGTGTCAAGTCTGATTTTGGGAAAAAAAAAAAAAAATCCAAAATCAGACAGAGTGTTGGACACCAGAGAGGCTAAGACCGCATTGACTCAGTGCGGTATTCAGCCTCTCTGGTGTCAAGTCTGATTTTGGAAAAAAAAAAAAAATCCAAATCAGAACAGAGTGTTGAGACCAGAGAGGCTAAGACCGCAATGACTCAGTGCGGTATTCAGCCTCTCTGGTGTCAAGTCTGATTTTAGGAAAAAAAAAAAAAAAAAAATCCAAAATCAGACAGATGTTGAGACCAGAGAGGCTAAGACCGCATTGACTCAGTGCGGTATTCAGCCTCTCTGTGTCAAGTCTGATTTTGGAAAAAAAAAAAAAAAATCCAAAATCAGACAGAGTGTTGAGACCAGAGAGGCTAAGACCGCATTGACTCAGTGCGGTATTCAGCCTCTCTGGTGTCAAGTCTGATTTTGGAAAAAAAAAAAAAAAATCCAAAATCAGACAGAGTTATGAGACCAGAGAGGCTAAGACGCATTGACTCAGTGCGGTATTCAGCCTCTCTGGTGTCAAGTCTGATTTTGGAAAAAAAAAAAAAAAAATCCAAAATCAGACAGAGTGTTGAGACCAGAGAGGCTAAGACCGCATTGACTCAGTGCGGTATTCAGCCTCTCTGGTGTCAAGTCTGATTTTGGAAAAAAAAAAAAAAATCCAAAATCAGACAGAGTGTTGAGACCAGAGAGGCTAAGACCGCATTGACTCAGTGCGGTATTCAGCCTCTCTGGTGTCAAGTCTGATTTTGGAAAAAAAAAAAAAAATCCAAAATCAGACAGAGTGTTGACACCAGAGAGGCTAAGACCGCATTGACTCAGTGCGTATTCAGCCTCTCTGGTGTCAAGTCTGATTTTGGAAAAAAAAAAAAATCCCAAATCAGACAGAGTGTTGACACCAGAGAGGCTAAGACCGCATTGACTCAGTGCGGTATTCAGCCTCTCTGGTGTCAAGTCTGATTTTGGGAAAAAAATAAAATAATCCAAAATCAGACAGAGTGTTGACACCAGAGAGGCTAAGACCGCATTGACTCAGTGCGGTATTCAGCCTCTCTGGTGTCAAGTCTGATTTTAGGAAAAAAAAAAAAAAAAAATCCAAAATCAGACAGAGTGTTGAGACCAGAGAGGCTAAGACCGCATTGACTCAGTGCGGTATTCAGCCTCTCTGGTGTCAAGTCTGATTTTGGAAAAAAAAAAAAAAATCCAAAATCAGACAGAGTGTTGACACCAGAGAGGCTAAGACCGCATTGACTCAGTGCAGTATTCAGCCTCTCTGGTGTCAAGTCTGATTTTGGAAAAAAAAAAAAAAAAAATCCAAAATCAGACAGAGTGTTGAGACCAGAGAGGCTAAGACTGCATTGACTCAGTGCGGTATTCAGCCTCTCTGGTGTCAAGTCTGATTTTGGAAAAAAAAAAAAAAAAATCCAAAATCAGACAGAGTGTTGACACCAGAGAGGCTAAGACCGCATTGACTCAGTGCGGTATTCAGCCTCTCTGGTGTCAAGTCTGATTTTGGAAAAAAAAAAAAAAAAATCCAAAATCAGACAGAGTGTTGAGACCAGAGAGGCTAAGACCGCATTGACTCAGTGCGGTATTCAGCCTCTCTGGTGTCAAGTCTGATTTTGGAAAAAAAAAAAAAAAATCCAAAATCAGACAGAGTGTTGAGACCAGAGAGGCTAAGACCGCATTGACTCAGTGCGGTATTCAGCCTCTCTGGTGTCAAGTCTGATTTTGGAAAAAAAAAAAAAAAAATCCAAAATCAGACAGAGTGTTGAGACCAGAGAGGCTAAGACCGCATTGACTCAGTGCGGTATTCAGCCTCTCTGGTGTCAAGTCTGATTTTGGAAAAAAAAAAAAAAAATCCAAAATCAGACAGAGTGTTGACACCAGAGAGGCTAAGACCGCATTGACTCAGTGCGGTATTCAGCCTCTCTGGTGTCAAGTCTGATTTTGGAAAAAAAAAAAAAAAATCCAAAATCAGACAGAGTGTTGAGACCAGAGAGGCTAAGACCGCATTGACTCAGTGCGGTATTCAGCCTCTCTGGTGTCAAGTCTGATTTTGGAAAAAAAAAAAAAAAATCCAAAATCAGACAGAGTTATGAGACCAGAGAGGCTAAGACCGCATTGACTCAGTGCGGTATTCAGCCTCTCTGGTGTCAAGTCTGATTTTGGAAAAAAAAAAAAAAATCCAAAATCAGACAGAGTGTTGAGACCAGAGAGGCTAAGACCGCATTGACTCAGTGCGGTATTCAGCCTCTCTGGTGTCAAGTCTGATTTTGGAAAAAAAAAAAAAAAATCCAAAATCAGACAGAGTGTTGAGACCAGAGAGGCTAAGACCGCATTGACTCAGTGCGGTATTCAGCCTCTCTGGTGTCAAGTCTGATTTTGGAAAAAAAAAAAAAAAAATCCAAAATCAGACAGAGTGTTGAGACCAGAGAGGCTAAGACCGCATTGACTCAGTGCGGTATTCAGCCTCTCTGGTGTCAAGTCTGATTTTGGAAAAAAAAAAAAATCCAAAATCAGACAGAGTGTTGACACCAGAGAGGCTAAGACCGCATTGACTCAGTGCGGTATTCAGCCTCTCTGGTGTCAAGTCTGATTTTGGGAAAAAAATAAAATAATCCAAAATCAGACAGAGTGTTGACACCAGAGAGGCTAAGACCGCATTGACTCAGTGCGGTATTCAGCCTCTCTGGTGTCAAGTCTGATTTTGGAAAAAAAAAAAAAAATCCAAAATCAGACAGAGTGTTGACACCAGAGAGGCTAAGACCGCATTGACTCAGTGCAGTATTCAGCCTCTCTGGTGTCAAGTCTGATTTTGGAAAAAAAAAAAAAAAAAATCCAAAATCAGACAGAGTGTTGAGACCAGAGAGGCTAAGACTGCATTGACTCAGTGCGGTATTCAGCCTCTCTGGTGTCAAGTCTGATTTTGGAAAAAAAAAAAAAAAATCCAAAATCAGACAGAGTGTTGACACCAGAGAGGCTAAGACCGCATTGACTCAGTGCGGTATTCAGCCTCTCTGGTGTCAAGTCTGATTTTGGAAAAAAAAAAAAAAAAATCCAAAATCAGACAGAGTGTTGAGACCAGAGAGGCTAAGACCGCATTGACTCAGTGCGGTATTCAGCCTCTCTGGTGTCAAGTCTGATTTTGGAAAAAAAAAAAAAAAATCCAAAATCAGACAGAGTGTTGAGACCAGAGAGGCTAAGACCGCATTGACTCAGTGCGGTATTCAGCCTCTCTGGTGTCAAGTCTGATTTTGGAAAAAAAAAAAAAAAAATCCAAAATCAGACAGAGTGTTGAGACCAGAGAGGCTAAGACCGCATTGACTCAGTGCGGTATTCAGCCTCTCTGGTGTCAAGTCTGATTTTGGAAAAAAAAAAAAAAAATCCAAAATCAGACAGAGTGTTGACACCAGAGAGGCTAAGACCGCATTGACTCAGTGCGGTATTCAGCCTCTCTGGTGTCAAGTCTGATTTTGGAAAAAAAAAAAAAAAATCCAAAATCAGACAGAGTGTTGAGACCAGAGAGGCTAAGACCGCATTGACTCAGTGCGGTATTCAGCCTCTCTGGTGTCAAGTCTGATTTTGGAAAAAAAAAAAAAAAATCCAAAATCAGACAGAGTTATGAGACCAGAGAGGCTAAGACCGCATTGACTCAGTGCGGTATTCAGCCTCTCTGGTGTCAAGTCTGATTTTGGAAAAAAAAAAAAAATCCAAAATCAGACAGAGTGTTGAGACCAGAGAGGCTAAGACCGCATTGACTCAGTGCGGTATTCAGCCTCTCTGGTGTCAAGTCTGATTTTGGAAAAAAAAAAAAAAAATCCAAAATCAGACAGAGTGTTGAGACCAGAGAGGCTAAGACCGCATTGACTCAGTGCGGTATTCAGCCTCTCTGGTGTCAAGTCTGATTTTGGAAAAAAAAAAAAAAAATCCAAAATCAGACAGAGTGTTGAGACCAGAGAGGCTAAGACCGCATTGACTCAGTGCGGTATTCAGCCTCTCTGGTGTCAAGTCTGATTTTGGAAAAAAAAAAAAATCCAAAATCAGACAGAGTGTTGACACCAGAGAGGCTAAGACCGCATTGACTCAGTGCGGTATTCAGCCTCTCTGGTGTCAAGTCTGATTTTGGGAAAAAAATAAAATAATCCAAAATCAGACAGAGTGTTGACACCAGAGAGGCTAAGACCGCATTGACTCAGTGCGGTATTCAGCCTCTCTGGTGTCAAGTCTGATTTTGGAAAAAAAAAAAAATCCCAAATCAGACAGAGTGTTGACACCAGAGAGGCTAAGACCGCATTGACTCAGTGCGGTATTCAGCCTCTCTGGTGTCAAGTCTGATTTTGGGAAAAAAATAAAATAATCCAAAATCAGACAGAGTGTTGACACCAGAGAGGCTAAGACCGCATTGACTCAGTGCGGTATTCAGCCTCTCTGGTGTCAAGTCTGATTTTAGGAAAAAAAAAAAAAAAAAAATCCAAAATCAGACAGAGTGTTGAGACCAGAGAGGCTAAGACCGCATTGACTCAGTGCGGTATTCAGCCTCTCTGGTGTCAAGTCTGATTTTGGAAAAAAAAAAAAAAAATCCAAAATCAGACAGAGTGTTGACACCAGAGAGGCTAAGACCGCATTGACTCAGTGCGGTATTCAGCCTCTCTGGTGTCAAGTCTGATTTTGGAAAAAAAAAAAAAAAAATCCAAAATCAGACAGAGTGTTGAGACCAGAGAGGCTAAGACTGCATTGACTCAGTGCGGTATTCAGCCTCTCTGGTGTCAAGTCTGATTTTGGAAAAAAAAAAAAAAAAATCCAAAATCAGACAGAGTGTTGACACCAGAGAGGCTAAGACCGCATTGACTCAGTGCGGTATTCAGCCTCTCTGGTGTCAAGTCTGATTTTGGAAAAAAAAAATCCAAAATCCAAAATCAGACAGAGTGTTGAGACCAGAGAGGCTAAGACCGCATTGACTCAGTGCGGTATTCAGCCTCTCTGGTGTCAAGTCTGATTTTGGAAAAAAAAAAAAAAAATCCAAAATCAGACAGAGTGTTGAGACCAGAGAGGCTAAGACCGCATTGACTCAGTGCGGTATTCAGCCTCTCTGGTGTCAAGTCTGATTTTGGAAAAAAAAAAAAAAAAATCCAAAATCAGACAGAGTGTTGAGACCAGAGAGGCTAAGACCGCATTGACTCAGTGCGGTATTCAGCCTCTCTGGTGTCAAGTCTGATTTTTGAAAAAAAAAAAAAAAATCCAAAATCAGACAGAGTGTTGACACCAGAGAGGCTAAGACCGCATTGACTCAGTGCGGTATTCAGCCTCTCTGGTGTCAAGTCTGATTTTGGAAAAAAAAAAAAAAATCCAAAATCAGACAGAGTGTTGAGACCAGAGAGGCTAAGACTGCATTGACTCAGTGCGGTATTCAGCCTCTCTCGTGTCAAGTCTGATTTTAGAAAAAAAAAAAAAAAAATCCAAAATCAGACAGAGTGTTGACACCAGAGAGGCTAAGACCGCATTGACTCAGTGCAGTATTCAGCCTCTCTGGTGTCAAGTCTGATTTTGAAAAAAAAAAAAAAAAAATCCAAAATCAGACAGAGTGTTGAGACCAGAGAGGCTAAGACCGCATTGACTCAGTGCGGTATTCAGCCTCTCTGGTGTCAAGTCTGATTTTTGAAAAAAAAAAAAAAAATCCAAAATCAGACAGAGTTATGAGACCAGAGAGGCTAAGACCGCATTGACTCAGTGCGGTATTCAGCCTCTCTGGTGTCAAGTCTGATTTTGGAAAAAAAAAAAAAATCCAAAATCAGACAGAGTGTTGAGACCAGAGAGGCTAAGACCGCATTGACTCAGTGCGGTATTCAGCCTCTCTGGTGTCAAGTCTGATTTTGGAAAAAAAAAAAAAAAAATCCAAAATCAGACAGAGTGTTGACACCAGAGAGGCTAAGACCGCATTGATGCGGTAGACTGCATTGACTCAGTGCGGTATTCAGCCTCTCTGGTATCAAGTCTGATTTTGGAAAAAAAAAAAAAAAAATCCAAAATCAGACAGAGTGTTGAGACCAGAGAGGCTAAGACTGCATTGACTCAGTGCGGTATTCAGCCTCTCTGGTGTCAAGTCTGATTTTGGAAAAAAAAAAAGAAATCCAAAATCAGACAGTGTTGACACCAGAGAGGCTAAGACCGCATTGACTCAGTGCGGTATTCAGCCTCTCTGGTGTCAAGTCTGATTTTGGAAAAAAAAAAAAAAAAATCCAAAATCAAACAGAGTGTTGAGACCAGAGAGGCTAAGACCGCATTGACTCAGTGCGGTATTCAGCCTCTCTGGTGTCAAGTCTGATTTTGGAAAAAAAAAAAAAAAAAAATCCAAAATCAGACAAAGTGTTGAGACCAGAGAGGCTAAGACCGCATTGACTCAGTGCGGTATTCAGCCTCTCTGGTGTCAAGTCTGATTTTGGAAAAAAAAAAAAAAATCCAAAATCAGACAGAGTGTTGACACCAGAGAGGCTAAGACCGCATTGACTCAGTGCGGTATTCAGCCTCTCTGGTGTCAAGTCTGATTTTGGAAAAAAAAAAAAAAAATCCAAAATCAGACAGTGTTGAGACCAGAGAGGCTAAGACCGCATTGACTCAGTGCGGTATTCAGCCTCTCTGGTGTCAAGTCTGATTTTGGGAAAAAAAAAAAAAAATCCAAAATCAGACAGAGTGTTGACACCAGAGAGGCTAAGACCGCATTGACTCAGTGCAGTATTCAGCCTCTCTGGTGTCAAGTCTGATTTAGAAAAAAAAAAAAAAAAAATCCAAAATCAGACAGAGTGTTGAGACCAGAGAGGCTAAGACCGCATTGACTCAGTGCGGTATTCAGCCTCTCTGGTGTCAAGTCTGATTTTGGAAAAAAAAAAAAAAAAATCCAAAATCAGACAGAGTTATGAGACCAGAGAGGCTAAGACCGCATTGACTCAGTGCGGTATTCAGCCTCTCTGGTGTCAAGTCTGATTTTGGAAAAAAAAAAAAAATCCAAAATCAGACAGAGTGTTGAGACCAGAGAGGCTAAGACCGCATTGACTCAGTGCGGTATTCAGCCTCTCTGGTGTCAAGTCTGATTTTGGAAAAAAAAAAAAAAAAAATCCAAAATCAGACAGAGTGTTGACACCAGAGAGGCTAAGACCGCATTGATGCGGTAGACTGCATTGACTCAGTGCGGTATTCAGCCTCTCTGGTATCAAGTCTGATTTTGGAAAAAAAAAAAAAAAAATCCAAAATCAGACAGAGTGTTGAGACCAGAGAGGCTAAGACTGCATTGACTCAGTGCGGTATTCAGCCTCTCTGGTGTCAAGTCTGATTTTGGAAAAAAAAAAAGAAATCCAAAATCAGACAGAGTGTTGACACCAGAGAGGCTAAGACCGCATTGACTCAGTGCGGTATTCAGCCTCTCTGGTGTCAAGTCTGATTTTGGAAAAAAAAAAAAAAAAATCCAAAATCAAACAGAGTGTTGAGACCAGAGAGGCTAAGACCGCATTGACTCAGTGCGGTATTCAGCCTCTCTGGTGTCAAGTCTGATTTTGGAAAAAAAAAAAAAAAAAATCCAAAATCAGACAAAGTGTTGAGACCAGAGAGGCTAAGACCGCATTGACTCAGTGCGGTATTCAGCCTCTCTGGTGTCAAGTCTGATTTTGGAAAAAAAAAAAAAAATCCAAAATCAGACAGAGTGTTGACACCAGAGAGGCTAAGACCGCATTGACTCAGTGCGGTATTCAGCCTCTCTGGTGTCAAGTCTGATTTTGGAAAAAAAAAAAAAAAATCCAAAATCAGACAGAGTGTTGAGACCAGAGAGGCTAAGACCGCATTGACTCAGTGCGGTATTCAGCCTCTCTGGTGTCAAGTCTGATTTTGGGAAAAAAAAAAAAAAATCCAAAATCAGACAGAGTGTTGACACCAGAGAGGCTAAGACCGCATTGACTCAGTGCGGTATTCAGCCTCTCTGGTGTCAAGTCTGATTTTGGAAAAAAAAAAAAAAATCCAAAATCAGACAGAGTGTTGACACCAGAGAGGCTAAGACCGCATTGACTCAGTGCGGTATTCAGCCTCTCTGGTGTCAAGTCTGATTTTGGAAAAAAAATAAATAAATCCAAAATCAGACAGAGTGTTGAGACCAGAGAGGCTAAGACCGCATTGACTCAGTGCGGTATTCAGCCTCTCTGGTGTCAAGTCTGATTTTGGAAAAAAAAAAAAAAATCCAAAATCAGACAGAGTGTTGACACCAGAGAGGCTAAGACCGCATTGACTCAGTGCGGTATTCAGCCTCTCTGGTGTCAAGTCTGATTTTGGAAAAAAAAAAAAAAAAAATCCAAAATCAGACAGAGTGTTGAGACCAGAGAGGCTAAGACCGCATTGACTCAGTGCGGTATTCAGCCTCTCTGGTGTCAAGTCTGATTTTGGAAAAAAAAAAAAAAAATCCAAAATCAGACAGAGTGTTGAGACCAGAGACGCTAAGACCGCATTGACTCAGTGCGGTATTCAGCCTCTCTGGTGTCAAGTCTGATTTTGGAAAAAAAAATAAAATAATCCAAAATCAGACAGAGTGTTGAGACCAGAGAGGTTAAGACCGCATTGACTCAGTGCGGTATTCAGCCTCTCTGGTGTCAAGTCTGATTTTAGGAAAAAAAAAAAAAAAAAAATCCAAAATCAGACAGAGTGTTGAGACCAGAGAGGCTAAGACCGCATTGACTCAGTGCGGTATTCAGCCTCTCTGGTGTCAAGTCTGATTTTGGAAAAAAAAAAAAAAAATCCAAAATCAGACAGAGTGTTGACACCAGAGAGGCTAAGACCGCATTGACTCAGTGCGGTATTCAGCCTCTCTGGTGTCAAGTCTGATTTTGGAAAAAAAAAAAAAAAAAATCCAAAATCAGACAGAGTGTTGAGACCAGAGAGGCTAAGACTGCATTGACTCAGTGCGGTATTCAGCCTCTCTGGTGTCAAGTCTGATTTTTGAAAAAAAAAAAAAAAAATCCAAAATCAGACAGAGTGTTGACACCAGAGAGGCTAAGACCGCATTGACTCAGTGCGGTATTCAGCCTCTCTGGTGTCAAGTCTGATTTTGGAAAAAAAAAAAAAAAAATCCAAAATCAGACAGAGTGTTGAGACCAGAGAGGCTAAGACCGCATTGACTCAGTGCGGTATTCAGCCTCTCTGGTGTCAAGTCTGATTTTGGAAAAAAAAAAAAAAAAATCCAAAATCAGACAGAGTGTTGAGACCAGAGAGGCTAAGACCGCATTGACTCAGTGCGGTATTCAGCCTCTCTGGTGTCAAGTCTGATTTTGGAAAAAAAAAAAAAAAAATCCAAAATCAGACAGAGTGTTGAGACCAGAGAGGCTAAGACCGCATTGACTCAGTGCGGTATTCAGCCTCTCTGGTGTCAAGTCTGATTTTGGAAAAAAAAAAAAAAAATCCAAAATCAGACAGAGTTATGAGACCAGAGAGGCTAAGACCGCATTGACTCAGTGCGGTATTCAGCCTCTCTGGTGTCAAGTCTGATTTTGGAAAAAAAAAAAAAAAATCCAAAATCAGACAGAGTGTTGAGACCAGAGAGGCTAAGACCGCATTGACTCAGTGCGGTATTCAGCCTCTCTGGTGTCAAGTCTGATTTTGGAAAAAAAAAAAAAAAAATCCAAAATCAGACAGAGTGTTGAGACCAGAGAGGCTAAGAGCGCATTGACTCAGTGCAGTATTCAGCCTCTCTGGTGTCAAGTCTGATTTTGGAAAAAAAAAAAAAAAAATCCAAAATCAGACAGAGTGTTGAGACCAGAGAGGCTAAGACCGCATTGACTCAGTGCGGTATTCAGCCTCTCTGGTGTCAAGTCTGATTTTGGAAAAAAAAAAAAAATCCAAAATCAGACAGAGTGTTGACACCAGAGAGGCTAAGACCGCATTGACTCAGTGCGGTATTCAGCCTCTCTGGTGTCAAGTCTGATTTTGGGAAAAAAATAAAATAATCCAAAATCAGACAGAGTGTTGACACCAGAGAGGCTAAGACCGCATTGACTCAGTGCGGTATTCAGCCTCTCTGGTGTCAAGTCTGATTTTGGAAAAAAAAAAAAAATCCCAAATCAGACAGAGTGTTGACACCAGAGAGGCTAAGACCGCATTGACTCAGTGCGGTATTCAGCCTCTCTGGTGTCAAGTCTGATTTTGGGAAAAAAATAAAATAATCCAAAATCAGACAGAGTGTTGACACCAGAGAGGCTAAGACCGCATTGACTCAGTGCGGTATTCAGCCTCTCTGGTGTCAAGTCTGATTTTAGGAAAAAAAAAAAAAAAAAAAATCCAAAATCAGACAGAGTGTTGAGACCAGAGAGGCTAAGACCGCATTGACTCAGTGCGGTATTCAGCCTCTCTGGTGTCAAGTCTGATTTTGGAAAAAAAAAAAAAAAATCCAAAATCAGACAGAGTGTTGACACCAGAGAGGCTAAGACCGCATTGACTCAGTGCGGTATTCAGCCTCTCTGGTGTCAAGTCTGATTTTGGAAAAAAAAAAAAAAAAAATCCAAAATCAGACAGAGTGTTGAGACCAGAGAGGCTAAGACTGCATTGACTCAGTGCGGTATTCAGCCTCTCTGGTGTCAAGTCTGATTTTGGAAAAAAAAAAAAAAAAATCCAAAATCAGACAGAGTGTTGACACCAGAGAGGCTAAGACCGCATTGACTCAGTGCGGTATTCAGCCTCTCTGGTGTCAAGTCTGATTTTGGAAAAAAAAAAAAAAAAATCCAAAATCAGACAGAGTGTTGAGACCAGAGAGGCTAAGACCGCATTGACTCAGTGCGGTATTCAGCCTCTCTGGTGTCAAGTCTGATTTTGGAAAAAAAAAAAAAAAATCCAAAATCAGACAGAGTGTTGAGACCAGAGAGGCTAAGACCGCATTGACTCAGTGCGGTATTCAGCCTCTCTGGTGTCAAGTCTGATTTTGGAAAAAAAAAAAAAAAAATCCAAAATCAGACAGAGTGTTGAGACCAGAGAGGCTAAGACCGCATTGACTCAGTGCGGTATTCAGCCTCTCTGGTGTCAAGTCTGATTTTGGAAAAAAAAAAAAAAAAATCCAAAATCAGACAGAGTGTTGACACCAGAGAGGCTAAGACCGCATTGACTCAGTGCGGTATTCAGCCTCTCTGGTGTCAAGTCTGATTTTGGAAAAAAAAAAAAAAATCCAAAATCAGACAGAGTGTTGAGACCAGAGAGGCTAAGACTGCATTGACTCAGTGCGGTATTCAGCCTCTCTCGTGTCAAGTCTGATTTTAGAAAAAAAAAAAAAAAAATCCAAAATCAGACAGAGTGTTGACACCAGAGAGGCTAAGACCGCATTGACTCAGTGCAGTATTCAGCCTCTCTGGTGTCAAGTCTGATTTTGAAAAAAAAAAAAAAAAAATCCAAAATCAGACAGAGTGTTGAGACCAGAGAGGCTAAGACCGCATTGACTCAGTGCGGTATTCAGCCTCTCTGGTGTCAAGTCTGATTTTTGAAAAAAAAAAAAAAAATCCAAAATCAGACAGAGTTATGAGACCAGAGAGGCTAAGACCGCATTGACTCAGTGCGGTATTCAGCCTCTCTGGTGTCAAGTCTGATTTTGGAAAAAAAAAAAAAATCCAAAATCAGACAGAGTGTTGAGACCAGAGAGGCTAAGACCGCATTGACTCAGTGCGGTATTCAGCC
The DNA here is from genome assembly GCF_964638095.1 of Poromitra crassiceps. Taxonomy (NCBI): domain Eukaryota; kingdom Metazoa; phylum Chordata; class Actinopteri; order Beryciformes; family Melamphaidae; genus Poromitra; species Poromitra crassiceps. The sequence goes on from NW_028151798.1 coordinate 38,422, forward strand.
TCTCTGGTGTCAAGTCTGATTTTTGAAAAAAAAAAAAAAAAAATCCAAAATCAGACAGAGTGTTGACACCAGAGAGGCTAAGACCGCATTGATGCGGTAGACTGCATTGACTCAGTGCGGTATTCAGCCTCTCTGGTGTCAAGTCTGATTTTGGAAAAAAAAAAAAAAAAATCCAAAATCAAACAGAGTGTTGAGACCAGAGAGGCTAAGACCGCATTGACTCAGTGCGGTATTCAGCCTCTCTGGTGTCAAGTCTGATTTTGGAAAAAAAAAAAAAAAAAAAATCCAAAATCAGACAAAGTGTTGAGACCAGAGAGGCTAAGACCGCATTGACTCAGTGCGGTATTCAGCCTCTCTGGTGTCAAGTCTGATTTTGGAAAAAAAAAAAAAAAAATCCAAAATCAGACAGAGTGTTGACACCAGAGAGGCTAAGACCGCATTGACTCAGTGCGGTATTCAGCCTCTCTGGTGTCAAGTCTGATTTTGGAAAAAAAAAAAAAAATCCAAAATCAGACCGAGTGTTGAGACCAGAGAGGCTAAGACTGCATTGACTCAGTGCGGTATTCAGCCTCTCTCGTGTCAAGTCTGATTTTAGAAAAAAAAAAAAAAAAATCCAAAATCAGACAGAGTGTTGACACCAGAGAGGCTAAGACCGCATTGACTCAGTGCAGTATTCAGCCTCTCTGGTGTCAAGTCTGATTTAGAAAAAAAAAAAAAAAAAATCCAAAATCAGACAGAGTGTTGAGACCAGAGAGGCTAAGACCGCATTGACTCAGTGCGGTATTCAGCCTCTCTGGTGTCAAGTCTGATTTTTGAAAAAAAAAAAAAAAATCCAAAATCAGACAGAGTGTTGAGACCAGAGAGGCTAAGACCGCATTGACTCAGTGCGGTATTCAGCCTCTCTGGTGTCAAGTCTGATTTTGGAAAAAAAAAAAAAAAAATCCAAAATCAGACAGAGTGTTGAGACCAGAGAGGCTAAGACCGCATTGACTCAGTGCGGTATTCAGCCTCTCTGGTGTCAAGTCTGATTTTGGAAAAAAAAAAAAAAAATCCAAAATCAGACAGAGTTATGAGACCAGAGAGGCTAAGACCGCATTGACTCAGTGCGGTATTCAGCCTCTCTGGTGTCAAGTCTGATTTTGGAAAAAAAAAAAAAAAAATCCAAAATCAGACAGAGTGTTGAGACCAGAGAGGCTAAGACCGCATTGACTCAGTGCGGTATTCAGCCTCTCTGGTGTCAAGTCTGATTTTGGAAAAAAAAAAAAAAAATCCAAAATCAGACAGAGTGTTGAGACCAGAGAGGCTAAGACCGCATTGACTCAGTGCGGTATTCAGCCTCTCTGGTGTCAAGTCTGATTTTGGAAAAAAAAAAAAAAAAATCCAAAATCAGACAGAGTGTTGAGACCAGAGAGGCTAAGACCGCATTGACTCAGTGCGGTATTCAGCCTCTCTGGTGTCAAGTCTGATTTTGGAAAAAAAAAAAAAAAATCCAAAATCAGACAGAGTTATGAGACCAGAGAGGCTAAGACCGCATTGACTCAGTGCGGTATTCAGCCTCTCTGGTGTCAAGTCTGATTTTGGAAAAAAAAAAAAAAAATCCAAAATCAGACAGAGTGTTGAGACCAGAGAGGCTAAGACCGCATTGACTCAGTGCGGTATTCAGCCTCTCTGGTGTCAAGTCTGATTTTGGAAAAAAAAAAAAAAAATCCAAAATCAGACAGAGTGTTGAGACCAGAGAGGCTAAGAGCGCATTGACTCAGTGCAGTATTCAGCCTCTCTGGTGTCAAGTCTGATTTTGGAAAAAAAAAAAAAAAAATCCAAAATCAGACAGAGTGTTGAGACCAGAGAGGCTAAGACCGCATTGACTCAGTGCGGTATTCAGCCTCTCTGGTGTCAAGTCTGATTTTGGAAAAAAAAAAAAAATCCAAAATCAGACAGAGTGTTGACACCAGAGAGGCTAAGACCGCATTGACTCAGTGCGGTATTCAGCCTCTCTGGTGTCAAGTCTGATTTTGGGAAAAAAATAAAATAATCCAAAATCAGACAGAGTGTTGACACCAGAGAGGCTAAGACCGCATTGACTCAGTGCGGTATTCAGCCTCTCTGGTGTCAAGTCTGATTTTGGAAAAAAAAAAAAATCCCAAATCAGACAGAGTGTTGACACCAGAGAGGCTAAGACCGCATTGACTCAGTGCGGTATTCAGCCTCTCTGGTGTCAAGTCTGATTTTGGGAAAAAAATAAAATAATCCAAAATCAGACAGAGTGTTGACACCAGAGAGGCTAAGACCGCATTGACTCAGTGCGGTATTCAGCCTCTCTGGTGTCAAGTCTGATTTTAGGAAAAAAAAAAAAAAAAAAAATCCAAAATCAGACAGAGTGTTGAGACCAGAGAGGCTAAGACCGCATTGACTCAGTGCGGTATTCAGCCTCTCTGGTGTCAAGTCTGATTTTGGAAAAAAAAAAAAAAATCCAAAATCAGACAGAGTGTTGACACCAGAGAGGCTAAGACCGCATTGACTCAGTGCGGTATTCAGCCTCTCTGGTGTCAAGTCTGATTTTGGAAAAAAAAAAAAAAAAAATCCAAAATCAGACAGAGTGTTGAGACCAGAGAGGCTAAGACTGCATTGACTCAGTGCGGTATTCAGCCTCTCTGGTGTCAAGTCTGATTTTGGAAAAAAAAAAAAAAAAAATCCAAAATCAGACAGAGTGTTGACACCAGAGAGGCTAAGACCGCATTGACTCAGTGCGGTATTCAGCCTCTCTGGTGTCAAGTCTGATTTTGGAAAAAAAAAAAAAAAAATCCAAAATCAGACAGAGTGTTGAGACCAGAGAGGCTAAGACCGCATTGACTCAGTGCGGTATTCAGCCTCTCTGGTGTCAAGTCTGATTTTGGAAAAAAAAAAAAAAAATCCAAAATCAGACAGAGTGTTGAGACCAGAGAGGCTAAGACCGCATTGACTCAGTGCGGTATTCAGCCTCTCTGGTGTCAAGTCTGATTTTGGAAAAAAAAAAAAAAAAATCCAAAATCAGACAGAGTGTTGAGACCAGAGAGGCTAAGACCGCATTGACTCAGTGCGGTATTCAGCCTCTCTGGTGTCAAGTCTGATTTTGGAAAAAAAAAAAAAAAATCCAAAATCAGACAGAGTGTTGACACCAGAGAGGCTAAGACCGCATTGACTCAGTGCGGTATTCAGCCTCTCTGGTGTCAAGTCTGATTTTGGAAAAAAAAAAAAAAATCCAAAATCAGACAGAGTGTTGAGACCAGAGAGGCTAAGACTGCATTGACTCAGTGCGGTATTCAGCCTCTCTCGTGTCAAGTCTGATTTTAGAAAAAAAAAAAAAAAAATCCAAAATCAGACAGAGTGTTGACACCAGAGAGGCTAAGACCGCATTGACTCAGTGCAGTATTCAGCCTCTCTGGTGTCAAGTCTGATTTTGAAAAAAAAAAAAAAAAAATCCAAAATCAGACAGAGTGTTGAGACCAGAGAGGCTAAGACCGCATTGACTCAGTGCGGTATTCAGCCTCTCTGGTGTCAAGTCTGATTTTTGAAAAAAAAAAAAAAAATCCAAAATCAGACAGAGTTATGAGACCAGAGAGGCTAAGACCGCATTGACTCAGTGCGGTATTCAGCCTCTCTGGTGTCAAGTCTGATTTTGGAAAAAAAAAAAAAATCCAAAATCAGACAGAGTGTTGAGACCAGAGAGGCTAAGACCGCATTGACTCAGTGCGGTATTCAGCCTCTCTGGTGTCAAGTCTGATTTTTGAAAAAAAAAAAAAAAAAATCCAAAATCAGACAGAGTGTTGACACCAGAGAGGCTAAGACCGCATTGATGCGGTAGACTGCATTGACTCAGTGCGGTATTCAGCCTCTCTGGTGTCAAGTCTGATTTTGGAAAAAAAAAAAAAAAAATCCAAAATCAAACAGAGTGTTGAGACCAGAGAGGCTAAGACCGCATTGACTCAGTGCGGTATTCAGCCTCTCTGGTGTCAAGTCTGATTTTGGAAAAAAAAAAAAAAAAAAATCCAAAATCAGACAAAGTGTTGAGACCAGAGAGGCTAAGACCGCATTGACTCAGTGCGGTATTCAGCCTCTCTGGTGTCAAGTCTGATTTTGGAAAAAAAAAAAAAAAATCCAAAATCAGACAGAGTGTTGACACCAGAGAGGCTAAGACCGCATTGACTCAGTGCGGTATTCAGCCTCTCTGGTGTCAAGTCTGATTTTGGAAAAAAAAAAAAAAATCCAAAATCAGACCGAGTGTTGAGACCAGAGAGGCTAAGACTGCATTGACTCAGTGCGGTATTCAGCCTCTCTCGTGTCAAGTCTGATTTTAGAAAAAAAAAAAAAAAAATCCAAAATCAGACAGAGTGTTGACACCAGAGAGGCTAAGACCGCATTGACTCAGTGCAGTATTCAGCCTCTCTGGTGTCAAGTCTGATTTAGAAAAAAAAAAAAAAAAAATCCAAAATCAGACAGAGTGTTGAGACCAGAGAGGCTAAGACCGCATTGACTCAGTGCGGTATTCAGCCTCTCTGGTGTCAAGTCTGATTTTTGAAAAAAAAAAAAAAAATCCAAAATCAGACAGGGTTATGAGACCAGAGAGGCTAAGACCGCATTGACTCAGTGCGGTATTCAGCCTCTCTGGTGTCAAGTCTGATTTTGGAAAAAAAAAAAAAATCCAAAATCAGACAGAGTGTTGAGACCAGAGAGGCTAAGACCGCATTGACTCAGTGCGGTATTCAGCCTCTCTGGTGTCAAGTCTGATTTTGGAAAAAAAAAAAAAAAAAATCCAAAATCAGACAGAGTGTTGACACCAGAGAGGCTAAGACCGCATTGATGCGGTAGACTGCATTGACTCAGTGCGGTATTCAGCCTCTCTGGTATCAAGTCTGATTTTGGAAAAAAAAAATCAAAAATCAAAAATCAGACAGAGTGTTGAGACCAGAGAGGCTAAGACTGCATTGACTCAGTGCGGTATTCAGCCTCTCTGGTGTCAAGTCTGATTTTGGAAAAAAAAAAAGAAATCCAAAATCAGACAGAGTGTTGACACCAGAGAGGCTAAGACCGCATTGACTCAGTGCGGTATTCAGCCTCTCTGGTGTCAAGTCTGATTTTGGAAAAAAAATAAAAAATCCAAAATCAAACAGAGTGTTGAGACCAGAGAGGCTAAGACCGCATTGACTCAGTGCGGTATTCAGCCTCTCTGGTGTCAAGTCTGATTTTGGAAAAAAAAAAAAAAAAAAATCCAAAATCAGACAAAGTGTTGAGACCAGAGAGGCTAAGACCGCATTGACTCAGTGCGGTATTCAGCCTCTCTGGTGTCAAGTCTGATTTTGGAAAAAAAAAAAAAAATCCAAAATCAGACAGAGTGTTGACACCAGAGAGGCTAAGACCGCATTGACTCAGTGCGGTATTCAGCCTCTCTGGTGTCAAGTCTGATTTTGGAAAAAAAAAAAAAAAAATCCAAAATCAGACAGAGTGTTGAGACCAGAGAGGCTAAGACCGCATTGACTCAGTGCGGTATTCAGCCTCTCTGGTGTCAAGTCTGATTTTGGGAAAAAAAAAAAAAAATCCCAAATCAGACAGAGTGTTGACACCAGAGAGGCTAAGACCGCATTGACTCAGTGCAGTATTCAGCCTCTCTGGTGTCAAGTCTGATTTAGAAAAAAAAAAAAAAAAAATCCAAAATCAGACAGAGTGTTGAGACCAGAGAGGCTAAGACCGCATTGACTCAGTGCGGTATTCAGCCTCTCTGGTGTCAAGTCTGATTTTTGAAAAAAAAAAAAAAAAATCCAAAATCAGACAGAGTTATGAGACCAGAGAGGCTAAGACCGCATTGACTCAGTGCGGTATTCAGCCTCTCTGGTGTCAAGTCTGATTTTGGAAAAAAAAAAAAAATCCAAAATCAGACAGAGTGTTGAGACCAGAGAGGCTAAGACCGCATTGACTCAGTGCGGTATTCAGCCTCTCTGGTGTCAAGTCTGATTTTGGAAAAAAAAAAAAAAAAAATCCAAAATCAGACAGAGTGTTGACACCAGAGAGGCTAAGACCGCATTGATGCGGTAGACTGCATTGACTCAGTGCGGTATTCAGCCTCTCTGGTATCAAGTCTGATTTTGGAAAAAAAAAAAAAAAAATCCAAAATCAGACAGAGTGTTGACACCAGAGAGGCTAAGACCGCATTGACTCAGTGCGGTATTCAGCCTCTCTGGTGTCAAGTCTGATTTTGGGAAAAAAATAAAATAATCCAAAATCAGACAGAGTGTTGACACCAGAGAGGCTAAGACCGCATTGACTCAGTGCGGTATTCAGCCTCTCTGGTGTCAAGTCTGATTTTGGAAAAAAAAAAAAATCCCAAATCAGACAGAGTGTTGACACCAGAGAGGCTAAGACCGCATTGACTCAGTGCGGTATTCAGCCTCTCTGGTGTCAAGTCTGATTTTGGGAAAAAAATAAAATAATCCAAAATCAGACAGAGTGTTGACACCAGAGAGGCTAAGACCGCATTGACTCAGTGCGGTATTCAGCCTCTCTGGTGTCAAGTCTGATTTTAGGAAAAAAAAAAAAAAAAAAAATCCAAAATCAGACAGAGTGTTGAGACCAGAGAGGCTAAGACCGCATTGACTCAGTGCGGTATTCAGCCTCTCTGGTGTCAAGTCTGATTTTGGAAAAAAAAAAAAAAATCCAAAATCAGACAGAGTGTTGACACCAGAGAGGCTAAGACCGCATTGACTCAGTGCGGTATTCAGCCTCTCTGGTGTCAAGTCTGATTTTGGAAAAAAAAAAAAAAAAAATCCAAAATCAGACAGAGTGTTGAGACCAGAGAGGCTAAGACTGCATTGACTCAGTGCGGTATTCAGCCTCTCTGGTGTCAAGTCTGATTTTGGAAAAAAAAAAAAAAAAATCCAAAATCAGACAGAGTGTTGACACCAGAGAGGCTAAGACCGCATTGACTCAGTGCGGTATTCAGCCTCTCTGGTGTCAAGTCTGATTTTGGAAAAAAAAAAAAAAAAATCCAAAATCAGACAGAGTGTTGAGACCAGAGAGGCTAAGACCGCATTGACTCAGTGCGGTATTCAGCCTCTCTGGTGTCAAGTCTGATTTTGGAAAAAAAAAAAAAAAATCCAAAATCAGACAGAGTGTTGAGACCAGAGAGGCTAAGACCGCATTGACTCAGTGCGGTATTCAGCCTCTCTGGTGTCAAGTCTGATTTTGGAAAAAAAAAAAAAAAAATCCAAAATCAGACAGAGTGTTGAGACCAGAGAGGCTAAGACCGCATTGACTCAGTGCGGTATTCAGCCTCTCTGGTGTCAAGTCTGATTTTGGAAAAAAAAAAAAAAAATCCAAAATCAGACAGAGTGTTGACACCAGAGAGGCTAAGACCGCATTGACTCAGTGCGGTATTCAGCCTCTCTGGTGTCAAGTCTGATTTTGGAAAAAAAAAAAAAAATCCAAAATCAGACAGAGTGTTGAGACCAGAGAGGCTAAGACTGCATTGACTCAGTGCGGTATTCAGCCTCTCTCGTGTCAAGTCTGATTTTAGAAAAAAAAAAAAAAAAATCCAAAATCAGACAGAGTGTTGACACCAGAGAGGCTAAGACCGCATTGACTCAGTGCAGTATTCAGCCTCTCTGGTGTCAAGTCTGATTTTGAAAAAAAAAAAAAAAAAATCCAAAATCAGACAGAGTGTTGAGACCAGAGAGGCTAAGACCGCATTGACTCAGTGCGGTATTCAGCCTCTCTGGTGTCAAGTCTGATTTTTGAAAAAAAAAAAAAAAATCCAAAATCAGACAGAGTTATGAGACCAGAGAGGCTAAGACCGCATTGACTCAGTGCGGTATTCAGCCTCTCTGGTGTCAAGTCTGATTTTGGAAAAAAAAAAAAAATCCAAAATCAGACAGAGTGTTGAGACCAGAGAGGCTAAGACCGCATTGACTCAGTGCGGTATTCAGCCTCTCTGGTGTCAAGTCTGATTTTTGAAAAAAAAAAAAAAAAAATCCAAAATCAGACAGAGTGTTGACACCAGAGAGGCTAAGACCGCATTGATGCGGTAGACTGCATTGACTCAGTGCGGTATTCAGCCTCTCTGGTATCAAGTCTGATTTTGGAAAAAAAAAAAAAAAAATCCAAAATCAGACAGAGTGTTGAGACCAGAGAGGCTAAGACTGCATTGACTCAGTGCGGTATTCAGCCTCTCTGGTGTCAAGTCTGATTTTGGAAAAAAAAAAAGAAATCCAAAATCAGACAGAGTGTTGACACCAGAGAGGCTAAGACCGCATTGACTCAGTGCGGTATTCAGCCTCTCTGGTGTCAAGTCTGATTTTGGAAAAAAAAAAAAAAAAATCCAAAATCAAACAGAGTGTTGAGACCAGAGAGGCTAAGACCGCATTGACTCAGTGCGGTATTCAGCCTCTCTGGTGTCAAGTCTGATTTTGGAAAAAAAAAAAAAAAAAAATCCAAAATCAGACAAAGTGTTGAGACCAGAGAGGCTAAGACCGCATTGACTCAGTGCGGTATTCAGCCTCTCTGGTGTCAAGTCTGATTTTGGAAAAAAAAAAAAAAAATCCAAAATCAGACAGAGTGTTGACACCAGAGAGGCTAAGACCGCATTGACTCAGTGCGGTATTCAGCCTCTCTGGTGTCAAGTCTGATTTTGGAAAAAAAAAAAAAAATCCAAAATCAGACCGAGTGTTGAGACCAGAGAGGCTAAGACTGCATTGACTCAGTGCGGTATTCAGCCTCTCTCGTGTCAAGTCTGATTTTAGAAAAAAAAAAAAAAAAATCCAAAATCAGACAGAGTGTTGACACCAGAGAGGCTAAGACCGCATTGACTCAGTGCAGTATTCAGCCTCTCTGGTGTCAAGTCTGATTTAGAAAAAAAAAAAAAAAAAATCCAAAATCAGACAGAGTGTTGAGACCAGAGAGGCTAAGACCGCATTGACTCAGTGCGGTATTCAGCCTCTCTGGTGTCAAGTCTGATTTTTGAAAAAAAAAAAAAAAATCCAAAATCAGACAGAGTTATGAGACCAGAGAGGCTAAGACCGCATTGACTCAGTGCGGTATTCAGCCTCTCTGGTGTCAAGTCTGATTTTGGAAAAAAAAAAAAAATCCAAAATCAGACAGAGTGTTGAGACCAGAGAGGCTAAGACCGCATTGACTCAGTGCGGTATTCAGCCTCTCTGGTGTCAAGTCTGATTTTGGAAAAAAAAAAAAAAAAAATCCAAAATCAGACAGAGTGTTGACACCAGAGAGGCTAAGACCGCATTGATGCGGTAGACTGCCCTTACGAAAAAGTCACATGTGGAAATCACATGTGATTTTGAAATATGTGGTTTTTGGACACACGTTTCGTGTGACTCAACCACATGTTTTAATATCACATGTGGATGTTCACATGTCAAGCCACATGTGGAAGTCACATGTGATTTTGAAATGCCACATGTGATTGACATGTGGTTTTAATTGTGTGGAATTGTGTGGAAAATCACATGTGATTATGGAATATATGTGGTTTTTGGACACATGTTTCGTGTGATTCAGACCACATGTGATTGACATGTGGTTTTAATATCACATGTGGGAATATTCACATGTGGATACTCACATGTGGAAAATCACATGTGATTTTGGAATATATGTGGTTTTTGGACACATGTTTTGTGTGATTCAGACCACATGTGATTGACATGTGGTTTTAATATCACATGTGGATATTCACATGTGGGAAATCACATGTGATTCTGGAATATATGTGGTTTTTGGACACATGTTTCGTGTGATTAAGACCACATGTGATCGACATGTGGTTTTAATATCACATGTGGGAATATTCACATGTGGATATCCACATGTGACCTTGAACCACATGTGGTTTTAGGACACGTGGTTTTGTTATTCCCTCCACATGTGAATATTCCCACATGATATTAAAACCAAATGTGATTCAATATGTTGTGGACCACATGTGGTTTTGGCACACGTTTTGGTTTTTCACATGTGATTCAACATGTGGTTGAAATGTGTAATTTCCATGTCCAACAACCACATGTGGTTCAAGATCACATGTGGGAATATTCACATGTGGTTGAAACACATGAACCTTCCAACATGATCTTGAACCACATGTGATTGTTGGGACATGTGTTACATGCCAATTGGAATAACATGTGAAAAACCAAAACACATTTCTCCAAAACCACATGTGGAAAACATAGAATCACACATGGTTTCAACATTACATGTGGGAATATTCCCATGTGGATGGAATAACATGAACAACAAATTCACATGTCCTAAGATCACATGTGGGAACATTCACATGTATTAGTAGACAACCACATGTGAATGATCCCTTCTTTGACACATTTTCCACATAATTTCAGATTACATACAATTTGACACATACCAGTAGGTTATTTGCAACACACAACACATGTACAAGAATAAAATTATCTTATTTATTAACAAAACTTCACCTTTTCATAACTGCATTTATCATACATCTCTAGAAAAGGGAGTGATTGACAGATCGCATGTACAGTGATCACGGAACAATTGCAGGTGAAGCTGCAGCTCTGATGGATGAAAAATAAAGATGGCAACAGCCACCACTTCAACTCCAAACGGGAGACCAAAATCAAAGGGAGTGATTGACAGATTGCATGTACATGTACAGTGATCATGGAACAATTGCAGGTGAAGCTGCAGCTCTGATGGATGAAAAATAAAGATGGCAACAGCCACTTTTTGGGGAGTTTAGCTCGATTGCCATTTTGTCCCGACTTACCCTAAATATACACTGTCTTTACGGTCACTCTCGATGCAGTATGGAGAGAGGGGTCATATTTAGCGATACAACAGTGGAGGCGGCACTACCGTTCAAAGGCAACAAAACACAGCGCCTAAAGCTCTATGCACATGTGTACATGTTGTGACTAGTTTATTCACCATGCTATGAAATAATAATCCATAGTTGCATGAAACATTATTTCCATAGTAAATCCATACCGGGTCACTTCCTTGTTTGTCTGTGGACAGCGCTTCCACGCATGCGTTATTTGCACATGCGCTGTACACCCGGCAGCGATGTTTACTAAATATTTATTTACCTCAAAAAATTGTTTTTCTGCATTTTGGATTAGTACCCGAGTCACAAGATGTACATAGAGCTTTTTGGCACTTTGTTTTGTTGCCTTTGAACGGCAGTACCGTTCTATCGCTAAATATGACCCCTCTCTCCATACTGCATCGAGAGTGACTGTAAAGACAGTGTATATTGGGGGGATATGGCAATCGAGCTAAACTCCCCAAAAAGTGGCCTATCCCTTTGTAATAACTATGCTAGGGTGTCATGTGAGCTTCTTGTGAGCCTTCAGAACTTGGGGCTGTCATGTCCCTTTCAGGGACAGCTTCCTGTGAGACTTCAGAACTTGGGGGTGTCATGTCCCTTTCAGGAACACCTTCTCTGCCGCTGACAAGTCTTCTGATCTTGTTGGTTCCCCTGTGAAAATTTAAATATCATTAGAATAGCCCCGTGAAAATTTTAACATCATTAGAATAATCAAGGCAATTTCACAAACATACTGGGGTATTACAACCAAAACTAGGCAAACCTAGTGTAGTCCGGCTGTGAACTGAAACATTTGATTCAGGACTTTATATTCACAAATGGTCCCATAACTTACACAAAATCTATGATGCATAGAGCAACATTCTCAGAATTTTGGGCAACACCCTATGCCCTAAAACAGATGCTGTAAAATGTGCCATGGATAATGGATGGAGATGCAATAAATCCAACAGAAAATGCTACAACAGAATCTGTGCCCCTACGCCCCGACTACAATTACAGCTCTATTATGAAACGAATACAACCCTAACACTGCAGGGGAAAAAAGAGCGATACAGGCAGAGAGATACACCAGATATCAGACCAGAACACTAATTGAGCACAGATCGGCTCTTCTCCTTTCAGAGAGAGCCTGGAGATGCAAGGTTAGCCTTCTTCTAATGGCTTTTCGGCAGAGAGGATGATGCCTTGTGGCACATCCCCTCCACCCCTTCATGCTCAGAACGCCCACGAGTTTAGCCTCAGGCAGGAAAATGTTTATCACATCACTGATGACATCACAATCGTGACAGACACCGCCAATTTTAATTAAGATATATCAATATAATATAAGCATGAATTAAGGTCAGGTTACATTCTATACGTTTTACACCCACTTTCAGTGATAGAGAAAACTAGAGAAACTTACTGTTCTTTGTCGCACTGCCTCACATCCTTCAACTTCTGGGCCATGCACTGTCTGATTAGAACCTCACTGGTGTTTGGGAACACAGCTTGCACTTGGTCTGTTGGAACAACAACAAAATACAAATTTACTTCAAGGTAAATTAAATTAAATAACTTAAGTTAACAAACAAAACAAAACAAAAAGACAGACCTCTTGACCAGAATATTTATTTTACACTATATTTTAGGCACTGTGTTTTGTTGACTTTGAGCCGCGATCCGCTTGGTCCTGTTTTAGTGCTGTCCATTTAACTACTGCACACCCTGACCCTCCAAACTGCACGGACAGTTGCTGTGAAGACGTGTATATCGATGTTTATTGGGGGCGATATGGAAAATTCGCTAAACTCCCCAAAAAGTGGCCTATCCATTTAAGTTTTTCAACTTATATCATCAAATGATGGTACTAACATGCATTGTCTGTGATCAGATTGCAATCCGATAGTGTGCTTGAAAACATTAGCATACCGTTGTTGCAGAGATCACGGGTCCCAGGCTGCTCCGCCGTTTCATGGGGAAGGGGTGGGGTGGTGCTGGTGGAGGCAGCAGTGGCTTCAGGAGACGACAGGAGAGACAGAGGCAGAGGGAAAGACAGTAGAGAGGCAGAGAAGGAGACAGGGATAGAGGTCATTATCACCTGACACTAACATGCATTTTTTTCTGAGATCAGACTGCAGCGCATCAGAGTCAAAGTAGCAAAAAATAAATATAAAAAAATATAAAAAATAAATAGATAAATGTATTTATTCCAAATCTATTTTTTTGACTAAATAATATTATATAGTATTTGTGTATTTAAATTAATATCCTTGCTTCTTTGTATACCACTATGCTGAGAACATCTGCACTATATTTGCAGAGCCTATTTGAATGTTGTTGTTTTTTAGTCACATTTGCAGGGTTCTCATACCTCCTAAAAATCAAATTCAAAGACTTTGCAAGGAATTTCCAGACCCAATTCTCTTAAATTTGAGGGCCGGGCAGAACTTTCAAAATAATGTAATGAGAACCATGTGCTGATTTTGTAAGGACTAAATAAGGACCCTACCGTTGTTGGGAGAGGGGACAGGGTCCCAGTCCGCTCCGGCACTTCGTGTGTGGGTGGGGTGGTGGTGGTGGAGACGGCAGTGGCTTCAGGAGACGACGGGAGACACAGGCAGAGAGAGAGAGAGGAAAGAGAGACACAGAGGAGAGAGAGAGGCAGAGACAGGGATAGAGGCCATTGACGCCTGGCGTATTTTCTGTGATCAGATTGCAATCGGATAGTGCTTGACCACATTAACCTGATTTAATTTACACCTGGTAATAATGTATCTCCAGTGTTCACATTGAAATCAGGTAAGCTCCATAGCATAGAGCAGTAGAAAAACTGCAGTGACTGTTGTTGTATGTGGATTGAGAGGATGCATTGCATGTACACTTGTGTTCAATGTGGTCACAATTAGAGATGCAACGGTATGAGTTTTTGATATTGGTATGATAACCTTGGACAAAAATACCACGGTTTCACGGTATTGCGGACCTTTATGTGTTATTGTGAAATCTGGCAACAAAAAAATAGCCTACATGTAGCGCTTTCGTCGTATCCACTAGCCTGAGATACAGCGCTCCAGATCCTTTTAACTTTAAATAGTCCTATTTGTATGCTATACCATGTTAATTTATATGAAATAACTCTTAATGTAGGGTATGAGAGTGTAACTGTGATTTTAAACCGTTATATGTATTTATTTATTGCACCCAAACCTAGAGCAGCAATTACTTATAATCCCTTATTTACTTTGAAAATTGGTGTATTACCCTTTAAACTCACAATGGCCTAATATTACTTTATCCGTTTTGTTTCCCAGGTACTGGATTCCCTCAGGTAAGGCAAACACTTAGAATATCAAGACAGTAATCATAAATCCACACAACTCAGGTAAGTATGAAAATAGAATGGGATTTAGTTATAAAACAAATAAAACAATTATCACAGTTAACATAAATTCACTTTTCCTTCAAGTATGCGTTTTCTTTTACAGGAAAATATACCTTTTTGTTTGTGACACAAGCCAGGTAAGTATTATTAAATAACCAAACAGCTATACCAACCAGACAAACATCATTTCACTAATGAATGTTATCAAACTCTGAAATCAGCAATTCAAATATCAAAATAATATCCCAGTCAATAACCTTATTTTTATACAATGCACATGAAATGTAAACCCCTTTGCTTTACCTCTGGTATTATATAATATAAATTGTGGGCCCACCTTTAAATGCCAATACCTCTAGCTAAGCCGGCACACCTAACTAACCCCAGTTGCAGGCCTGTTTCGAAGCTTGGGATCGGTGTGGCCTCAAACCAAATGGCCCCTTCACTCCAAGGGGAGCTTTAAAATCAAGTGTGAGGTACCTCTTCAGCAAGCAAGATGAACGCGTTTATCGTACTGTCATCATCAGCACGGATGCATGTCTGGACAGGCAGCGCAGCAACAGCAGTTGTGATCCACGGGAAGGAGAAACGGAATGGCCGGGGCTAGCAGCTCCAAGCCCAGGCGGAGATTTTCCTCTGTTGTCTCCCGTCCGAAACAGTAGAGATCGCCGGTGGATACTTAGCCTTAGCTTCACGAGGTCTTACTGGCCTGGCAAGACACCAGCTATCGCTAGCCACTTGTGGGCTAAAACTATGACACGCTCTGCACAGTTACTGTTTAGCTCTGCTAACGAACATCACCGTTAGCCGTCCACCAAGTGATTCTGTCCAGCGTCCAGTCCTCTTCAGCGCTCGCAAAGCACCTCTTTACCAATGTCCTCGGGTTGACAACTTGGCAACCGACACGCTGTTAGTTTAACGCGAGTTAAAACTAGTAAACGTCTAGAAATCAAATTCGGGTTTCTCCAACCTCCTCTTGCAGCGACTGACTGCTTGCCTGTTCCAAAACACACTGGCCGCTTCCCCAGCTCAAACCCGCCCCTGCTCCACTCACAACCAATCACAACGTTAGACAGGTGATGTCCCCCTTTATGGACCAATGGGAAACAGAATACAACGTAGGTGAACGTGAAACAAGGTAGGCTGTCTCAACATGTGCTGACACAACATGTACGTTGTGAACAACAATGCTGGTTACAGATTGTTTTTAAAGTGACAGGACCAGTTAAGATTACAGGAATGAAATTGACAGTTTGATACAGCCTAATACTACAATCACTGTACATCTATACACATTTTAAATGGGGATATTTACTTTTAGTTTTATATTTAATTCAAATGCTTTTAGTCAGGGAGTATGGGGAAATATTTAATTCTATTGCTTTTAATTCTGGGAATATAACCACCAGGGGTTACATACATAAAAAAAAATTGCGGTTGAACCAAATGCATTTTATTTTATTTAATCTAATTAACTCATGTAAAATTAAAACACACATGCTTATCTTTTGTCAAATCGGATTGGACACTGGACATAAATGATTGTTTCAATGTTAATGCGCACACACACACACACACACACATACACACACACACACACACACACACACACACACACACACACTTATTCGTATCCAAAAGTACTATAGGGCAAATATTAGAGATCCAGATATTTTTGAAGAAAGTTGCTGTACAGCACAGTCTATGATAGAACAGACACTGGATGCTTGTGTGTATCCATCCTCACTCTGTCTTGGGGACGTTTAGCCTACACCCTTACTTTCAAGTGGTCAAGCACTACCCGATTGCAATCTGATCACAGAAAACACATGTTAATGCCAGGTGTAAATGGCCACATAGAGACAGAGGGGGATAGATATGATGGGCACCACTGCTAATTATTTAGCTAAAGCTAGCTACAGCAGGGTTCATACAGACATCACATTACAAGATTACATTTAAAGACTTTCAAGTACTCTTTCAAGCACTTGGTTTGGAAATAGGCTATTTTCAAGGTGCAGTACTTGATCCCCCCCCTCAAAATCAAAGCACTTCAAGGAACCCTGTTACAGTGAATAAAACAAGTATAGCTACACATTCACTTACACTATAGGCAGCACACTGCATTAGAGGGGATTTAGAACCACAACCCTTATGATATTAACAGAACTTACCACAATGTATCCAGAGGTTGCACTGCAAGAGAAAAGGAAAATTCAATCTTTAGCAAGCTAACTTTTGACAAAGTCAGGCCTTAACAATAAAAGTAACAAACAGCACTTGCCAGATTATGTTTCCACATATTTTCCTTAGCATGGGAAGCTGCCAGCTAGCTCACGTTTTATTTTCTGTGTGCTGGAGGCATTTTCATGGCACAATTGTGTCAAACAATGCACTGTTAGCAGCATGCAATGCAGACCTTAGCTAACGTTGCACTAATAGACTACTGTTGCTCACGGAGGAAGAAAAAAGCATTGTATCTATGAATGGCAGGCTTACTACATGCTGCATTGCTTACGTTAGCTAACAGCTAGCTAACAGCAATTCCCACACAACTAACATTAAGCTAACTAACGCTAGCGAACTGTGATAACAATACCATGACCTCAACCACGAGTGCTCGTCTTATTTCCTTCAAAGCCCTTCAACCAAACCATGTAACGCTAGGTTAAGCTAACGTGATAGCCTAGCTACTTCAAACCAAGTTATTCTGTGCAGCTGGGGCTAGCATGCAGTAAACGTTAGATGCCCTAAACCAAACCATAGCAGTTGTTTTTTAACATTTGGCACGCAATGCAGACAATATAACATGCGCCATGTCGCCATCCAGGCGTTGTTGCTCGCTGAGACAAGAAAACTGCATTTTAATACATGACAGGCCTGACATATGCTACGTTAGCTAGCTAGATGCTAACGTTAGCTGTCGTCTATTCTGAGCTGACTGAGCCCATTACGTTAGCTGTCGTCTGTCTGGCCGAGTTGTTTTAACCTAAAATGAACGGCCAGTTTTGAAGAAAAACGTTACCAGTATGTAAAAATGTTTTGTCCTTACCTCAGACCTCAATGGCTTCACTCAGCACGGGACAGCAGTGCCGTGCGACTGGTGCAACTGCGGAGTGTGTTAAAAAGAATTGGAGGGAAATTAACAGATACTTTTATTCTCCGTTGTCAACACTGCGCATGCGCATGGATGTTTGATCTAATACTAGAGACTTGATGAAAACCACAAATTAAAGACTGATATCCCGCTGCCACTTTACGTTGTATCCGACAATAAAAAATGGTTCAACCATAAATATGAATAAAAAACTTTATATTAGATTATCAAATTATTAATTTTCAGCTATTGGAGTGGATACAATTAAAATTGAATGAAAAGCTGCATGCTTTTGTTTTATCAGTGCACACATTAAATTCTCACATGTGGAAAATGTTATTCACATGTGAATAAAGCATAATCACATGTGCGATTGCACGTTTCACATGTGACTTTGACACATGTAAAATTATCACATGTGGAAAATGTCTTTCACATGTGAATAAATCATAATCACATGTGAGATTGCAAGTTTCACATGTGACATTGACACACATAACATTTTCACATGTGGAAAATGTCATTCACATGTGAATAAATCATAATCACATGTGAGATTGCATGTTTCACATGTGACTTTGACACACATAACATTTTCACATGTGGAAAATGTCTTTCACATGTGAATAAATCATAATCACATGTGAGATTGCATGTTTCACATGTGACTTTGACACACATTAAATTCTCACATGTGGAAAATGTTATTCACATGTGAATAAAGCATAATCACATGTGCGATTGCACGTTTCACATGTGACTTTGACACATGTAAAATTATCACATGTGGAAAATGTCTTTCACATGTGAATAAATCATAATCACATGTGAGATTGCAAGTTTCACATGTGACATTGACACACATAACATTTTCACATGTGGAAAATGTCATTCACATGTGAATAAATCATAATCACATGTGAGATTGCATGTTTCACATGTGACTTTGACACACATAAAATTATCACATGTGGAAAATGTCTTTCACATGTGAATAAATCATAATCACATGTGAGATTGCATGTTTCACATGTGACTTTGACACACATTAAATTCTCACATGTGGACAATGTTATTCACATGTGAATAAATCATAATCACATGTCAGATTGCACGTTTCACATGTGACTTTGACACACGTAAAATTATCACATGTGGAAAATGTCTTTCACATGTGAATAAATCATAATCACATGTGAGATTGCAAGTTTCACATGTGACTTTGACACACATTATACTTTCACATGTGAACGTTTTTATTTCACATGTGAATAAAGCATAATCACATGTGAGATTGCAGGTTTCACATGTGACTTTGACACACATTATATTTTCACATGTGGAATATTTCATTTCACATGTGAGATTGCACGTTTCACATGTGAAAGTGAGTTTTCACATGTGAAATGGAAGATTTCACATGTGAATTACATGTGACTTTTTCGTAAGGGTGCATTGACTCAGTGCGGTATTCAGCCTCTCTGGTATCAAGTCTGATTTTGGAAAAAAAAAAAAAAAAATCAAAAATCAGACAGAGTGTTGAGACCAGAGAGGCTAAGACTGCATTGACTCAGTGCGGTATTCAGCCTCTCTGGTGTCAAGTCTGATTTTGGAAAAAAAAAAAGAAATCCAAAATCAGACAGAGTGTTGACACCAGAGAGGCTAAGACCGCATTGACTCAGTGCGGTATTCAGCCTCTCTGGTGTCAAGTCTGATTTTGGAAAAAAAATAAAAAATCCAAAATCAAACAGAGTGTTGAGACCAGAGAGGCTAAGACCGCATTGACTCAGTGCGGTATTCAGCCTCTCTGGTGTCAAGTCTGATTTTGGAAAAAAAAAAAAAAAAAAATCCAAAATCAGACAAAGTGTTGAGACCAGAGAGGCTAAGACCGCATTGACTCAGTGCGGTATTCAGCCTCTCTGGTGTCAAGTCTGATTTTGGAAAAAAAAAAAAAAATCCAAAATCAGACAGAGTGTTGACACCAGAGAGGCTAAGACCGCATTGACTCAGTGCGGTATTCAGCCTCTCTGGTGTCAAGTCTGATTTTGGAAAAAAAAAAAAAAAATCCAAAATCAGACAGAGTGTTGAGACCAGAGAGGCTAAGACCGCATTGACTCAGTGCGGTATTCAGCCTCTCTGGTGTCAAGTCTGATTTTGGGAAAAAAAAAAAAAAATCCCAAATCAGACAGAGTGTTGACACCAGAGAGGCTAAGACCGCATTGACTCAGTGCAGTATTCAGCCTCTCTGGTGTCAAGTCTGATTTAGAAAAAAAAAAAAAAAAAATCCAAAATCAGACAGAGTGTTGAGACCAGAGAGGCTAAGACCGCATTGACTCAGTGCGGTATTCAGCCTCTCTGGTGTCAAGTCTGATTTTTGAAAAAAAAAAAAAAAATCCAAAATCAGACAGAGTTATGAGACCAGAGAGGCTAAGACCGCATTGACTCAGTGCGGTATTCAGCCTCTCTGGTGTCAAGTCTGATTTTGGAAAAAAAAAAAAAATCCAAAATCAGACAGAGTGTTGAGACCAGAGAGGCTAAGACCGCATTGACTCAGTGCGGTATTCAGCCTCTCTGGTGTCAAGTCTGATTTTGGAAAAAAAAAAAAAAAAAATCCAAAATCAGACAGAGTGTTGACACCAGAGAGGCTAAGACCGCATTGATGCGGTAGACTGCATTGACTCAGTGCGGTATTCAGCCTCTCTGGTATCAAGTCTGATTTTGGAAAAAAAAAAAAAAAAATCCAAAATCAGACAGAGTGTTGAGACCAGAGAGGCTAAGACTGCATTGACTCAGTGCGGTATTCAGCCTCTCTGGTGTCAAGTCTGATTTTGGAAAAAAAAAAAGAAATCCAAAATCAGACAGAGTGTTGA
Source organism: Poromitra crassiceps (assembly GCF_964638095.1). Lineage (NCBI taxonomy): Eukaryota > Metazoa > Chordata > Actinopteri > Beryciformes > Melamphaidae > Poromitra > Poromitra crassiceps. The sequence goes on from NW_028151798.1 coordinate 58,605, forward strand.
CACCAGAGAGGCTAAGACCGCATTGACTCAGTGCGGTATTCAGCCTCTCTGGTGTCAAGTCTGATTTTGGAAAAAAAATAAAAAATCCAAAATCAAACAGAGTGTTGAGACCAGAGAGGCTAAGACCGCATTGACTCAGTGCGGTATTCAGCCTCTCTGGTGTCAAGTCTGATTTTGGAAAAAAAAAAAAAAAAAAATCCAAAATCAGACAAAGTGTTGAGACCAGAGAGGCTAAGACCGCATTGACTCAGTGCGGTATTCAGCCTCTCTGGTGTCAAGTCTGATTTTGGAAAAAAAAAAAAAAATCCAAAATCAGACAGAGTGTTGACACCAGAGAGGCTAAGACCGCATTGACTCAGTGCGGTATTCAGCCTCTCTGGTGTCAAGTCTGATTTTGGAAAAAAAAAAAAAAAATCCAAAATCAGACAGAGTGTTGAGACCAGAGAGGCTAAGACCGCATTGACTCAGTGCGGTATTCAGCCTCTCTGGTGTCAAGTCTGATTTTGGGAAAAAAAAAAAAAAATCCCAAATCAGACAGAGTGTTGACACCAGAGAGGCTAAGACCGCATTGACTCAGTGCAGTATTCAGCCTCTCTGGTGTCAAGTCTGATTTAGAAAAAAAAAAAAAAAAAATCCAAAATCAGACAGAGTGTTGAGACCAGAGAGGCTAAGACCGCATTGACTCAGTGCGGTATTCAGCCTCTCTGGTGTCAAGTCTGATTTTTGAAAAAAAAAAAAAAAATCCAAAATCAGACAGAGTTATGAGACCAGAGAGGCTAAGACCGCATTGACTCAGTGCGGTATTCAGCCTCTCTGGTGTCAAGTCTGATTTTGGAAAAAAAAAAAAAAAAAATCCAAAATCAGACAGAGTGTTGACACCAGAGAGGCTAAGACCGCATTGATGCGGTAGACTGCATTGACTCAGTGCGGTATTCAGCCTCTCTGGTATCAAGTCTGATTTTGGAAAAAAAAAAAAAAAAATCCAAAATCAGACAGAGTGTTGAGACCAGAGAGGCTAAGACTGCATTGACTCAGTGCGGTATTCAGCCTCTCTGGTGTCAAGTCTGATTTTGGAAAAAAAAAAAGAAATCCAAAATCAGACAGAGTGTTGACACCAGAGAGGCTAAGACCGCATTGACTCAGTGCGGTATTCAGCCTCTCTGGTGTCAAGTCTGATTTTGGAAAAAAAAAAAAAAAAATCCAAAATCAAACAGAGTGTTGAGACCAGAGAGGCTAAGACCGCATTGACTCAGTGCGGTATTCAGCCTCTCTGGTGTCAAGTCTGATTTTGGAAAAAAAAAAAAAAAAAAATCCAAAATCAGACAAAGTGTTGAGACCAGAGAGGCTAAGACCGCATTGACTCAGTGCGGTATTCAGCCTCTCTGGTGTCAAGTCTGATTTTGGAAAAAAAAAAAAAAATCCAAAATCAGACAGAGTGTTGAGACCAGAGAGGCTAAGACCGCATTGACTCAGTGCGGTATTCAGCCTCTCTGGTGTCAAGTCTGATTTTGGAAAAAAAAAAAAAAAATCCAAAATCAGACAGAGTGTTGAGACCAGAGAGGCTAAGAGCGCATTGACTCAGTGCGGTATTCAGCCTCTCTGGTGTCAAGTCTGATTTTGGGAAAAAAAAAAAAAAAATCCAAAATCAGACAGAGTGTTGAGACCAGAGAGGCTAAGACCGCATTGACTCAGTGCGGTATTCAGCCTCTCTGGTGTCAAGTCTGATTTTGGAAAAAAAAAAAAATCCAAAATCAGACAGTGTTGACACCAGAGAGGCTAAGACCGCATTGACTCAGTGCGGTATTCAGCCTCTCTGGTGTCAAGTCTGATTTTGGAAAAAAAAAAAAAAAAAATCCAAAATCAGACAGAGTGTTGAGACCAGAGAGGCTAAGACTGCATTGACTCAGTGCGGTATTCAGCCTCTCTGGTATCAAGTCTGATTTTGGAAAAAAAAAAAAAAAAATCAAAAATCAGACAGAGTGTTGAGACCAGAGAGGCTAAGACTGCATTGACTCAGTGCGGTATTCAGCCTCTCTGGTGTCAAGTCTGATTTTGGAAAAAAAAAAAGAAATCCAAAATCAGACAGAGTGTTGACACCAGAGAGGCTAAGACCGCATTGACTCAGTGCGGTATTCAGCCTCTCTGGTGTCAAGTCTGATTTTGGAAAAAAAAAAAAAAAAATCCAAAATCAAACAGAGTGTTGAGACCAGAGAGGCTAAGACCGCATTGACTCAGTGCGGTATTCAGCCTCTCTGGTGTCAAGTCTGATTTTGGAAAAAAAAAAAAAAAAAAATCCAAAATCAGACAAAGTGTTGAGACCAGAGAGGCTAAGACCGCATTGACTCAGTGCGGTATTCAGCCTCTCTGGTGTCAAGTCTGATTTTGGAAAAAAAATAAATAAATCCAAAATCAGACAGAGTTATGAGACCAGAGAGGCTAAGACCGCATTGACTCAGTGCGGTATTCAGCCTCTCTGGTGTCAAGTCTGATTTTGGAAAAAAAAAAAAAAATCCAAAATCAGACAGAGTGTTGAGACCAGAGAGGCTAAGACCGCATTGACTCAGTGCGGTATTCAGCCTCTCTGGTGTCAAGTCTGATTTTGGAAAAAAAAAAAAAAAATCCAAAATCAGACAGAGTGTTGAGACCAGAGAGGCTAAGAGCGCATTGACTCAGTGCGGTATTCAGCCTCTCTGGTGTCAAGTCTGATTTTGGGAAAAAAAAAAAAAAATCCAAAATCAGACAGAGTGTTGAGACCAGAGAGGCTAAGACCGCATTGACTCAGTGCGGTATTCAGCCTCTCTGGTGTCAAGTCTGATTTTGGAAAAAAAAAAAAATCCAAAATCAGACAGAGTTATGAGACCAGAGAGGCTAAGACCGCATTGACTCAGTGCGGTATTCAGCCTCTCTGGTGTCAAGTCTGATTTTGGAAAAAAAAAAAAAAAAAATCCAAAATCAGACAGAGTGTTGAGACCAGAGAGGCTAAGACTGCATTGACTCAGTGCGGTATTCAGCCTCTCTGGTGTCAAGTCTGATTTTGGAAAAAAAAAAAAAAAATCCAAAATCAGACAGAGTGTTGACACCAGAGAGGCTAAGACCGCATTGACTCAGTGCGGTATTCAGCCTCTCTGGTGTCAAGTCTGATTTTTGAAAAAAAAAAAAAAAATCCAAAATCAGACAGAGTTATGAGACCAGAGAGGCTAAGACCGCATTGACTCAGTGCGGTATTCAGCCTCTCTGGTGTCAAGTCTGATTTTGGAAAAAAAAAAAAAAAAAATCCAAAATCAGACAGAGTGTTGACACCAGAGAGGCTAAGACCGCATTGATGCGGTAGACTGCATTGACTCAGTGCGGTATTCAGCCTCTCTGGTATCAAGTCTGATTTTGGAAAAAAAAAAAAAAAAATCCAAAATCAGACAGAGTGTTGAGACCAGAGAGGCTAAGACTGCATTGACTCAGTGCGGTATTCAGCCTCTCTGGTGTCAAGTCTGATTTTGGAAAAAAAAAAAGAAATCCAAAATCAGACAGAGTGTTGACACCAGAGAGGCTAAGACCGCATTGACTCAGTGCGGTATTCAGCCTCTCTGGTGTCAAGTCTGATTTTGGAAAAAAAAAAAAAAAAATCCAAAATCAAACAGAGTGTTGAGACCAGAGAGGCTAAGACCGCATTGACTCAGTGCGGTATTCAGCCTCTCTGGTGTCAAGTCTGATTTTGGAAAAAAAAAAAAAAAAAAATCCAAAATCAGACAAAGTGTTGAGACCAGAGAGGCTAAGACCGCATTGACTCAGTGCGGTATTCAGCCTCTCTGGTGTCAAGTCTGATTTTGGAAAAAAATAAAATAAATCCAAAATCAGACAGAGTTATGAGACCAGAGAGGCTAAGACCGCATTGACTCAGTGCGGTATTCAGCCTCTCTGGTGTCAAGTCTGATTTTGGAAAAAAAAAAAAAAATCCAAAATCAGACAGAGTGTTGAGACCAGAGAGGCTAAGACCGCATTGACTCAGTGCGGTATTCAGCCTCTCTGGTGTCAAGTCTGATTTTGGAAAAAAAAAAAAAAAATCCAAAATCAGACAGAGTGTTGAGACCAGAGAGGCTAAGAGCGCATTGACTCAGTGCGGTATTCAGCCTCTCTGGTGTCAAGTCTGATTTTGGGAAAAAAAAAAAAAAAATCCAAAATCAGACAGAGTGTTGAGACCAGAGAGGCTAAGACCGCATTGACTCAGTGCGGTATTCAGCCTCTCTGGTGTCAAGTCTGATTTTGGAAAAAAAAAAAAATCCAAAATCAGACAGTGTTGACACCAGAGAGGCTAAGACCGCATTGACTCAGTGCGGTATTCAGCCTCTCTGGTGTCAAGTCTGATTTTGGAAAAAAAAAAAAAAAAAATCCAAAATCAGACAGAGTGTTGAGACCAGAGAGGCTAAGACTGCATTGACTCAGTGCGGTATTCAGCCTCTCTGGTATCAAGTCTGATTTTGGAAAAAAAAAAAAAAAAATCAAAAATCAGACAGAGTGTTGAGACCAGAGAGGCTAAGACTGCATTGACTCAGTGCGGTATTCAGCCTCTCTGGTGTCAAGTCTGATTTTGGAAAAAAAAAAAGAAATCCAAAATCAGACAGAGTGTTGACACCAGAGAGGCTAAGACCGCATTGACTCAGTGCGGTATTCAGCCTCTCTGGTGTCAAGTCTGATTTTGGAAAAAAAAAAAAAAAAATCCAAAATCAAACAGAGTGTTGAGACCAGAGAGGCTAAGACCGCATTGACTCAGTGCGGTATTCAGCCTCTCTGGTGTCAAGTCTGATTTTGGAAAAAAAAAAAAAAAAAAATCCAAAATCAGACAAAGTGTTGAGACCAGAGAGGCTAAGACCGCATTGACTCAGTGCGGTATTCAGCCTCTCTGGTGTCAAGTCTGATTTTGGAAAAAAAATAAATAAATCCAAAATCAGACAGAGTTATGAGACCAGAGAGGCTAAGACCGCATTGACTCAGTGCGGTATTCAGCCTCTCTGGTGTCAAGTCTGATTTTGGAAAAAAAAAAAAAAATCCAAAATCAGACAGAGTGTTGAGACCAGAGAGGCTAAGACCGCATTGACTCAGTGCGGTATTCAGCCTCTCTGGTGTCAAGTCTGATTTTGGAAAAAAAAAAAAAAAATCCAAAATCAGACAGAGTGTTGAGACCAGAGAGGCTAAGAGCGCATTGACTCAGTGCGGTATTCAGCCTCTCTGGTGTCAAGTCTGATTTTGGGAAAAAAAAAAAAAAAATCCAAAATCAGACAGAGTGTTGAGACCAGAGAGGCTAAGACCGCATTGACTCAGTGCGGTATTCAGCCTCTCTGGTGTCAAGTCTGATTTTGGAAAAAAAAAAAAATCCAAAATCAGACAGAGTTATGAGACCAGAGAGGCTAAGACCGCATTGACTCAGTGCGGTATTCAGCCTCTCTGGTGTCAAGTCTGATTTTGGAAAAAAAAAAAAAAAAAATCCAAAATCAGACAGAGTGTTGAGACCAGAGAGGCTAAGACTGCATTGACTCAGTGCGGTATTCAGCCTCTCTGGTGTCAAGTCTGATTTTGGAAAAAAAAAAAAAAAAATCCAAAATCAGACAGAGTGTTGACACCAGAGAGGCTAAGACCGCATTGACTCAGTGCGGTATTCAGCCTCTCTGGTGTCAAGTCTGATTTTGGAAAAAAAAAAAAAAAAATCCAAAATCAGACAGAGTGTTGAGACCAGAGAGGCTAAGACCGCATTGACTCAGTGCGGTATTCAGCCTCTCTGGTGTCAAGTCTGATTTTGGAAAAAAAAAAAAAAAATCCAAAATCAGACAGAGTGTTGAGACCAGAGAGGCTAAGACCGCATTGACTCAGTGCGGTATTCAGCCTCTCTGGTGTCAAGTCTGATTTTGGAAAAAAAAAAAAAAAAATCCAAAATCAGACAGAGTGTTGAGACCAGAGAGGCTAAGACCGCATTGACTCAGTGCGGTATTCAGCCTCTCTGGTGTCAAGTCTGATTTTGGAAAAAAAAAAAAAAAATCCAAAATCAGACAGAGTGTTGACACCAGAGAGGCTAAGACCGCATTGACTCAGTGCGGTATTCAGCCTCTCTGGTGTCAAGTCTGATTTAGAAAAAAAAAAAAAAAAAATCCAAAATCAGACAGAGTGTTGACACCAGAGAGGCTAAGACCGCATTGACTCAGTGCAGTATTCAGCCTCTCTGGTGTCAAGTCTGATTTAGAAAAAAAAAAAAAAAAAATCCAAAATCAGACAGAGTGTTGAGACCAGAGAGGCTAAGACCGCATTGACTCAGTGCGGTATTCAGCCTCTCTGGTGTCAAGTCTGATTTTTGAAAAAAAAAAAAAAAATCCAAAATCAGACAGAGTTATGAGACCAGAGAGGCTAAGACCGCATTGACTCAGTGCGGTATTCAGCCTCTCTGGTGTCAAGTCTGATTTTGGAAAAAAAAAAAAAATCCAAAATCAGACAGAGTGTTGAGACCAGAGAGGCTAAGACCGCATTGACTCAGTGCGGTATTCAGCCTCTCTGGTGTCAAGTCTGATTTTGGAAAAAAAAAAAAAAAAAATCCAAAATCAGACAGAGTGTTGACACCAGAGAGGCTAAGACCGCATTGATGCGGTAGACTGCATTGACTCAGTGCGGTATTCAGCCTCTCTGGTATCAAGTCTGATTTTGGAAAAAAAAAAAAAAAAAAAAAAAATCAGACAGAGTGTTGAGACCAGAGAGGCTAAGACTGCATTGACTCAGTGCGGTATTCAGCCTCTCTGGTGTCAAGTCTGATTTTGGAAAAAAAAAAAGAAATCCAAAATCAGACAGAGTGTTGACACCAGAGAGGCTAAGACCGCATTGACTCAGTGCGGTATTCAGCCTCTCTGGTGTCAAGTCTGATTTTGGAAAAAAAATAAAAAATCCAAAATCAAACAGAGTGTTGAGACCAGAGAGGCTAAGACCGCATTGACTCAGTGCGGTATTCAGCCTCTCTGGTGTCAAGTCTGATTTTGGAAAAAAAAAAAAAAAAAAATCCAAAATCAGACAAAGTGTTGAGACCAGAGAGGCTAAGACCGCATTGACTCAGTGCGGTATTCAGCCTCTCTGGTGTCAAGTCTGATTTTGGAAAAAAAAAAAAAAATCCAAAATCAGACAGAGTGTTGACACCAGAGAGGCTAAGACCGCATTGACTCAGTGCGGTATTCAGCCTCTCTGGTGTCAAGTCTGATTTTGGAAAAAAAAAAAAAAAATCCAAAATCAGACAGAGTGTTGAGACCAGAGAGGCTAAGACCGCATTGACTCAGTGCGGTATTCAGCCTCTCTGGTGTCAAGTCTGATTTTGGGAAAAAAAAAAAAAAATCCCAAATCAGACAGAGTGTTGACACCAGAGAGGCTAAGACCGCATTGACTCAGTGCAGTATTCAGCCTCTCTGGTGTCAAGTCTGATTTAGAAAAAAAAAAAAAAAAAATCCAAAATCAGACAGAGTGTTGAGACCAGAGAGGCTAAGACCGCATTGACTCAGTGCGGTATTCAGCCTCTCTGGTGTCAAGTCTGATTTTTGAAAAAAAAAAAAAAAATCCAAAATCAGACAGAGTTATGAGACCAGAGAGGCTAAGACCGCATTGACTCAGTGCGGTATTCAGCCTCTCTGGTGTCAAGTCTGATTTTGGAAAAAAAAAAAAAATCCAAAATCAGACAGAGTGTTGAGACCAGAGAGGCTAAGACTGCATTGACTCAGTGCGGTATTCAGCCTCTCTGGTGTCAAGTCTGATTTTGGAAAAAAAAAAAAAAAAAATCCAAAATCAGACAGAGTGTTGACACCAGAGAGGCTAAGACCGCATTGATGCGGTAGACTGCATTGACTCAGTGCGGTATTCAGCCTCTCTGGTATCAAGTCTGATTTTGGAAAAAAAAAAAAAAAAATCCAAAATCAGACAGAGTGTTGAGACCAGAGAGGCTAAGACTGCATTGACTCAGTGCGGTATTCAGCCTCTCTGGTGTCAAGTCTGATTTTGGAAAAAAAAAAAGAAATCCAAAATCAGACAGAGTGTTGACACCAGAGAGGCTAAGACCGCATTGACTCAGTGCGGTATTCAGCCTCTCTGGTGTCAAGTCTGATTTTGGAAAAAAAAAAAAAAAAATCCAAAATCAAACAGAGTGTTGAGACCAGAGAGGCTAAGACCGCATTGACTCAGTGCGGTATTCAGCCTCTCTGGTGTCAAGTCTGATTTTGGAAAAAAAAAAAAAAAAAAATCCAAAATCAGACAAAGTGTTGAGACCAGAGAGGCTAAGACCGCATTGACTCAGTGCGGTATTCAGCCTCTCTGGTGTCAAGTCTGATTTTGGAAAAAAAATAAATAAATCCAAAATCAGACAGAGTTATGAGACCAGAGAGGCTAAGACCGCATTGACTCAGTGCGGTATTCAGCCTCTCTGGTGTCAAGTCTGATTTTGGAAAAAAAAAAAAAAATCCAAAATCAGACAGAGTGTTGAGACCAGAGGCTAAGACCGCATTGACTCAGTGCGGTATTCAGCCTCTCTGGTGTCAAGTCTGATTTTGGAAAAAAAAAAAAAAAATCCAAAATCAGACAGAGTGTTGAGACCAGAGAGGCTAAGAGCGCATTGACTCAGTGCGGTATTCAGCCTCTCTGGTGTCAAGTCTGATTTTGGAAAAAAAAAAAAAAAAATCCAAAATCAGACAGAGTGTTGAGACCAGAGAGGCTAAGACCGCATTGACTCAGTGCGGTATTCAGCCTCTCTGGTGTCAAGTCTGATTTTGGAAAAAAAAAAAAAATCCAAAATCAGACAGAGTGTTGACACCAGAGAGGCTAAGACCGCATTGACTCAGTGCGGTATTCAGCCTCTCTGGTGTCAAGTCTGATTTTGGAAAAAAAAAAAAAAAAAATCCAAAATCAGACAGAGTGTTGAGACCAGAGAGGCTAAGACTGCATTGACTCAGTGCGGTATTCAGCCTCTCTGGTGTCAAGTCTGATTTTGGAAAAAAAAAAAAAAAAATCCAAAATCAGACAGAGTGTTGACACCAGAGAGGCTAAGACCGCATTGACTCAGTGCGGTATTCAGCCTCTCTGGTGTCAAGTCTGATTTTGGAAAAAAAAAAAAAAAAATCCAAAATCAGACAGAGTGTTGAGACCAGAGAGGCTAAGACCGCATTGACTCAGTGCGGTATTCAGCCTCTCTGGTGTCAAGTCTGATTTTGGAAAAAAAAAAAAAAAATCCAAAATCAGACAGAGTGTTGAGACCAGAGAGGCTAAGACCGCATTGACTCAGTGCGGTATTCAGCCTCTCTGGTGTCAAGTCTGATTTTGGAAAAAAAAAAAAAAAAATCCAAAATCAGACAGAGTGTTGAGACCAGAGAGGCTAAGACCGCATTGACTCAGTGCGGTATTCAGCCTCTCTGGTGTCAAGTCTGATTTTGGAAAAAAAAAAAAAAAATCCAAAATCAGACAGAGTGTTGACACCAGAGAGGCTAAGACCGCATTGACTCAGTGCGGTATTCAGCCTCTCTGGTGTCAAGTCTGATTTAGAAAAAAAAAAAAAAAAAATCCAAAATCAGACAGAGTGTTGACACCAGAGAGGCTAAGACCGCATTGACTCAGTGCAGTATTCAGCCTCTCTGGTGTCAAGTCTGATTTAGAAAAAAAAAAAAAAAAAATCCAAAATCAGACAGAGTGTTGAGACCAGAGAGGCTAAGACCGCATTGACTCAGTGCGGTATTCAGCCTCTCTGGTGTCAAGTCTGATTTTTGAAAAAAAAAAAAAAAATCCAAAATCAGACAGAGTTATGAGACCAGAGAGGCTAAGACCGCATTGACTCAGTGCGGTATTCAGCCTCTCTGGTGTCAAGTCTGATTTTGGAAAAAAAAAAAAAATCCAAAATCAGACAGAGTGTTGAGACCAGAGAGGCTAAGACCGCATTGACTCAGTGCGGTATTCAGCCTCTCTGGTGTCAAGTCTGATTTTGGAAAAAAAAAAAAAAAAAATCCAAAATCAGACAGAGTGTTGACACCAGAGAGGCTAAGACCGCATTGATGCGGTAGACTGCATTGACTCAGTGCGGTATTCAGCCTCTCTGGTGTCAAGTCTGATTTTGGAAAAAAAAAAAAAAAATCCAAAATCAGACAGAGTGTTGACACCAGAGAGGCTAAGACCGCATTGACTCAGTGCGGTATTCAGCCTCTCTGGTGTCAAGTCTGATTTAGAAAAAAAAAAAAAAAAAATCCAAAATCAGACAGAGTGTTGACACCAGAGAGGCTAAGACCGCATTGACTCAGTGCAGTATTCAGCCTCTCTGGTGTCAAGTCTGATTTAGAAAAAAAAAAAAAAAAAATCCAAAATCAGACAGAGTGTTGAGACCAGAGAGGCTAAGACCGCATTGACTCAGTGCGGTATTCAGCCTCTCTGGTGTCAAGTCTGATTTTTGAAAAAAAAAAAAAAAATCCAAAATCAGACAGAGTTATGAGACCAGAGAGGCTAAGACCGCATTGACTCAGTGCGGTATTCAGCCTCTCTGGTGTCAAGTCTGATTTTGGAAAAAAAAAAAAAATCCAAAATCAGACAGAGTGTTGAGACCAGAGAGGCTAAGACCGCATTGACTCAGTGCGGTATTCAGCCTCTCTGGTGTCAAGTCTGATTTTGGAAAAAAAAAAAAAAAAAATCCAAAATCAGACAGAGTGTTGACACCAGAGAGGCTAAGACCGCATTGATGCGGTAGACTGCATTGACTCAGTGCGGTATTCAGCCTCTCTGGTATCAAGTCTGATTTTGGAAAAAAAAAAAAAAAAATCAAAAATCAGACAGAGTGTTGAGACCAGAGAGGCTAAGACTGCATTGACTCAGTGCGGTATTCAGCCTCTCTGGTGTCAAGTCTGATTTTGGAAAAAAAAAAAGAAATCCAAAATCAGACAGAGTGTTGACACCAGAGAGGCTAAGACCGCATTGACTCAGTGCGGTATTCAGCCTCTCTGGTGTCAAGTCTGATTTTGGAAAAAAAATAAAAAATCCAAAATCAAACAGAGTGTTGAGACCAGAGAGGCTAAGACCGCATTGACTCAGTGCGGTATTCAGCCTCTCTGGTGTCAAGTCTGATTTTGGAAAAAAAAAAAAAAAAAAATCCAAAATCAGACAAAGTGTTGAGACCAGAGAGGCTAAGACCGCATTGACTCAGTGCGGTATTCAGCCTCTCTGGTGTCAAGTCTGATTTTGGAAAAAAAAAAAAAAATCCAAAATCAGACAGAGTGTTGACACCAGAGAGGCTAAGACCGCATTGACTCAGTGCGGTATTCAGCCTCTCTGGTGTCAAGTCTGATTTTGGAAAAAAAAAAAAAAAATCCAAAATCAGACAGAGTGTTGAGACCAGAGAGGCTAAGACCGCATTGACTCAGTGCGGTATTCAGCCTCTCTGGTGTCAAGTCTGATTTTGGGAAAAAAAAAAAAAAATCCCAAATCAGACAGAGTGTTGACACCAGAGAGGCTAAGACCGCATTGACTCAGTGCAGTATTCAGCCTCTCTGGTGTCAAGTCTGATTTAGAAAAAAAAAAAAAAAAAATCCAAAATCAGACAGAGTGTTGAGACCAGAGAGGCTAAGACCGCATTGACTCAGTGCGGTATTCAGCCTCTCTGGTGTCAAGTCTGATTTTTGAAAAAAAAAAAAAAAATCCAAAATCAGACAGAGTTATGAGACCAGAGAGGCTAAGACCGCATTGACTCAGTGCGGTATTCAGCCTCTCTGGTGTCAAGTCTGATTTTGGAAAAAAAAAAAAAATCCAAAATCAGACAGAGTGTTGAGACCAGAGAGGCTAAGACCGCATTGACTCAGTGCGGTATTCAGCCTCTCTGGTGTCAAGTCTGATTTTGGAAAAAAAAAAAAAAAAAATCCAAAATCAGACAGAGTGTTGACACCAGAGAGGCTAAGACCGCATTGATGCGGTAGACTGCATTGACTCAGTGCGGTATTCAGCCTCTCTGGTATCAAGTCTGATTTTGGAAAAAAAAAAAAAAAAATCCAAAATCAGACAGAGTGTTGAGACCAGAGAGGCTAAGACTGCATTGACTCAGTGCGGTATTCAGCCTCTCTGGTGTCAAGTCTGATTTTGGAAAAAAAAAAAGAAATCCAAAATCAGACAGAGTGTTGACACCAGAGAGGCTAAGACCGCATTGACTCAGTGCGGTATTCAGCCTCTCTGGTGTCAAGTCTGATTTTGGGAAAAAAATAAAATAATCCAAAATCAGACAGAGTGTTGACACCAGAGAGGCTAAGACCGCATTGACTCAGTGCGGTATTCAGCCTCTCTGGTGTCAAGTCTGATTTTGGAAAAAAAAAAAAATCCCAAATCAGACAGAGTGTTGACACCAGAGAGGCTAAGACCGCATTGACTCAGTGCGGTATTCAGCCTCTCTGGTGTCAAGTCTGATTTTGGGAAAAAAATAAAATAATCCAAAATCAGACAGAGTGTTGACACCAGAGAGGCTAAGACCGCATTGACTCAGTGCGGTATTCAGCCTCTCTGGTGTCAAGTCTGATTTTAGGAAAAAAAAAAAAAAAAAAAATCCAAAATCAGACAGAGTGTTGAGACCAGAGAGGCTAAGACCGCATTGACTCAGTGCGGTATTCAGCCTCTCTGGTGTCAAGTCTGATTTTGGAAAAAAAAAAAAAAATCCAAAATCAGACAGAGTGTTGACACCAGAGAGGCTAAGACCGCATTGACTCAGTGCGGTATTCAGCCTCTCTGGTGTCAAGTCTGATTTTGGAAAAAAAAAAAAAAAAAATCCAAAATCAGACAGAGTGTTGAGACCAGAGAGGCTAAGACTGCATTGACTCAGTGCGGTATTCAGCCTCTCTGGTGTCAAGTCTGATTTTGGAAAAAAAAAAAAAAAAATCCAAAATCAGACAGAGTGTTGACACCAGAGAGGCTAAGACCGCATTGACTCAGTGCGGTATTCAGCCTCTCTGGTGTCAAGTCTGATTTTGGAAAAAAAAAAAAAAAAATCCAAAATCAGACAGAGTGTTGAGACCAGAGAGGCTAAGACCGCATTGACTCAGTGCGGTATTCAGCCTCTCTGGTGTCAAGTCTGATTTTGGAAAAAAAAAAAAAAAATCCAAAATCAGACAGAGTGTTGAGACCAGAGAGGCTAAGACCGCATTGACTCAGTGCGGTATTCAGCCTCTCTGGTGTCAAGTCTGATTTTGGAAAAAAAAAAAAAAAAATCCAAAATCAGACAGAGTGTTGAGACCAGAGAGGCTAAGACCGCATTGACTCAGTGCGGTATTCAGCCTCTCTGGTGTCAAGTCTGATTTTGGAAAAAAAAAAAAAAAATCCAAAATCAGACAGAGTGTTGACACCAGAGAGGCTAAGACCGCATTGACTCAGTGCGGTATTCAGCCTCTCTGGTGTCAAGTCTGATTTTGGAAAAAAAAAAAAAAATCCAAAATCAGACAGAGTGTTGAGACCAGAGAGGCTAAGACTGCATTGACTCAGTGCGGTATTCAGCCTCTCTCGTGTCAAGTCTGATTTTAGAAAAAAAAAAAAAAAAATCCAAAATCAGACAGAGTGTTGACACCAGAGAGGCTAAGACCGCATTGACTCAGTGCAGTATTCAGCCTCTCTGGTGTCAAGTCTGATTTTGAAAAAAAAAAAAAAAAAATCCAAAATCAGACAGAGTGTTGAGACCAGAGAGGCTAAGACCGCATTGACTCAGTGCGGTATTCAGCCTCTCTGGTGTCAAGTCTGATTTTTGAAAAAAAAAAAAAAAATCCAAAATCAGACAGAGTTATGAGACCAGAGAGGCTAAGACCGCATTGACTCAGTGCGGTATTCAGCCTCTCTGGTGTCAAGTCTGATTTTGGAAAAAAAAAAAAAATCCAAAATCAGACAGAGTGTTGAGACCAGAGAGGCTAAGACCGCATTGACTCAGTGCGGTATTCAGCCTCTCTGGTGTCAAGTCTGATTTTTGAAAAAAAAAAAAAAAAATCCAAAATCAGACAGAGTGTTGACACCAGAGAGGCTAAGACCGCATTGATGCGGTAGACTGCATTGACTCAGTGCGGTATTCAGCCTCTCTGGTATCAAGTCTGATTTTGGAAAAAAAAAAAAAAAAATCCAAAATCAGACAGAGTGTTGAGACCAGAGAGGCTAAGACTGCATTGACTCAGTGCGGTATTCAGCCTCTCTGGTGTCAAGTCTGATTTTGGAAAAAAAAAAAGAAATCCAAAATCAGACAGAGTGTTGACACCAGAGAGGCTAAGACCGCATTGACTCAGTGCGGTATTCAGCCTCTCTGGTGTCAAGTCTGATTTTGGAAAAAAAAAAAAAAAAATCCAAAATCAAACAGAGTGTTGAGACCAGAGAGGCTAAGACCGCATTGACTCAGTGCGGTATTCAGCCTCTCTGGTGTCAAGTCTGATTTTGGAAAAAAAAAAAAAAAAAAATCCAAAATCAGACAAAGTGTTGAGACCAGAGAGGCTAAGACCGCATTGACTCAGTGCGGTATTCAGCCTCTCTGGTGTCAAGTCTGATTTTGGAAAAAAAAAAAAAAAATCCAAAATCAGACAGAGTGTTGACACCAGAGAGGCTAAGACCGCATTGACTCAGTGCGGTATTCAGCCTCTCTGGTGTCAAGTCTGATTTTGGAAAAAAAAAAAAAAATCCAAAATCAGACCGAGTGTTGAGACCAGAGAGGCTAAGACTGCATTGACTCAGTGCGGTATTCAGCCTCTCTCGTGTCAAGTCTGATTTTAGAAAAAAAAAAAAAAAATCCAAAATCAGACAGAGTGTTGACACCAGAGAGGCTAAGACCGCATTGACTCAGTGCAGTATTCAGCCTCTCTGGTGTCAAGTCTGATTTAGAAAAAAAAAAAAAAAAAATCCAAAATCAGACAGAGTGTTGAGACCAGAGAGGCTAAGACCGCATTGACTCAGTGCGGTATTCAGCCTCTCTGGTGTCAAGTCTGATTTTTGAAAAAAAAAAAAAAAATCCAAAATCAGACAGAGTTATGAGACCAGAGAGGCTAAGACCGCATTGACTCAGTGCGGTATTCAGCCTCTCTGGTGTCAAGTCTGATTTTGGAAAAAAAAAAAAAATCCAAAATCAGACAGAGTGTTGAGACCAGAGAGGCTAAGACCGCATTGACTCAGTGCGGTATTCAGCCTCTCTGGTGTCAAGTCTGATTTTGGAAAAAAAAAAAAAAAAAATCCAAAATCAGACAGAGTGTTGACACCAGAGAGGCTAAGACCGCATTGATGCGGTAGACTGCATTGACTCAGTGCGGTATTCAGCCTCTCTGGTATCAAGTCTGATTTTGGAAAAAAAAAAAAAAAAATCAAAAATCAGACAGAGTGTTGAGACCAGAGAGGCTAAGACTGCATTGACTCAGTGCAGTATTCAGCCTCTCTGGTGTCAAGTCTGATTTAGAAAAAAAAAAAAAAAAAATCCAAAATCAGACAGAGTGTTGAGACCAGAGAGGCTAAGACCGCATTGACTCAGTGCGGTATTCAGCCTCTCTGGTGTCAAGTCTGATTTTTGAAAAAAAAAAAAAAAATCCAAAATCAGACAGAGTTATGAGACCAGAGAGGCTAAGACCGCATTGACTCAGTGCGGTATTCAGCCTCTCTGGTGTCAAGTCTGATTTTGGAAAAAAAAAAAAAATCCAAAATCAGACAGAGTGTTGAGACCAGAGAGGCTAAGACCGCATTGACTCAGTGCGGTATTCAGCCTCTCTGGTGTCAAGTCTGATTTTGGAAAAAAAAAAAAAAAAAATCCAAAATCAGACAGAGTGTTGACACCAGAGAGGCTAAGACCGCATTGATGCGGTAGACTGCATTGACTCAGTGCGGTATTCAGCCTCTCTGGTATCAAGTCTGATTTTGGAAAAAAAAAAAAAAAAATCAAAAATCAGACAGAGTGTTGAGACCAGAGAGGCTAAGACTGCATTGACTCAGTGCGGTATTCAGCCTCTCTGGTGTCAAGTCTGATTTTGGAAAAAAAAAAAGAAATCCAAAATCAGACAGAGTGTTGACACCAGAGAGGCTAAGACCGCATTGACTCAGTGCGGTATTCAGCCTCTCTGGTGTCAAGTCTGATTTTGGAAAAAAAATAAAAAATCCAAAATCAAACAGAGTGTTGAGACCAGAGAGGCTAAGACCGCATTGACTCAGTGCGGTATTCAGCCTCTCTGGTGTCAAGTCTGATTTTGGAAAAAAAAAAAAAAAAAAATCCAAAATCAGACAAAGTGTTGAGACCAGAGAGGCTAAGACCGCATTGACTCAGTGCGGTATTCAGCCTCTCTGGTGTCAAGTCTGATTTTGGAAAAAAAAAAAAAAATCCAAAATCAGACAGAGTGTTGACACCAGAGAGGCTAAGACCGCATTGACTCAGTGCGGTATTCAGCCTCTCTGGTGTCAAGTCTGATTTTGGAAAAAAAAAAAAAAAATCCAAAATCAGACAGAGTGTTGAGACCAGAGAGGCTAAGACCGCATTGACTCAGTGCGGTATTCAGCCTCTCTGGTGTCAAGTCTGATTTTGGGAAAAAAAAAAAAAAATCCCAAATCAGACAGAGTGTTGACACCAGAGAGGCTAAGACCGCATTGACTCAGTGCAGTATTCAGCCTCTCTGGTGTCAAGTCTGATTTAGAAAAAAAAAAAAAAAAAATCAAAAATCAGACAGAGTGTTGAGACCAGAGAGGCTAAGACCGCATTGACTCAGTGCGGTATTCAGCCTCTCTGGTGTCAAGTCTGATTTTTGAAAAAAAAAAAAAAAATCCAAAATCAGACAGAGTTATGAGACCAGAGAGGCTAAGACCGCATTGACTCAGTGCGGTATTCAGCCTCTCTGGTGTCAAGTCTGATTTTGGAAAAAAAAAAAAAATCCAAAATCAGACAGAGTGTTGAGACCAGAGAGGCTAAGACCGCATTGACTCAGTGCGGTATTCAGCCTCTCTGGTGTCAAGTCTGATTTTGGAAAAAAAAAAAAAAAAAATCCAAAATCAGACAGAGTGTTGACACCAGAGAGGCTAAGACCGCATTGATGCGGTAGACTGCATTGACTCAGTGCGGTATTCAGCCTCTCTGGTATCAAGTCTGATTTTGGAAAAAAAAAAAAAAAAATCCAAAATCAGACAGAGTGTTGAGACCAGAGAGGCTAAGACTGCATTGACTCAGTGCGGTATTCAGCCTCTCTGGTGTCAAGTCTGATTTTGGAAAAAAAAAAAGAAATCCAAAATCAGACAGAGTGTTGACACCAGAGAGGCTAAGACCGCATTGACTCAGTGCGGTATTCAGCCTCTCTGGTGTCAAGTCTGATTTTGGAAAAAAAAAAAAAAAAATCCAAAATCAAACAGAGTGTTGAGACCAGAGAGGCTAAGACCGCATTGACTCAGTGCGGTATTCAGCCTCTCTGGTGTCAAGTCTGATTTTGGAAAAAAAAAAAAAAAAAAATCCAAAATCAGACAGAGTGTTGAGACCAGAGAGGCTAAGACCGCATTGACTCAGTGCGGTATTCAGCCTCTCTGGTGTCAAGTCTGATTTTGGAAAAAAATAAAAAAAAATCCAAAATCAGACAGAGTGTTGAGACCAGAGAGGCTAAGACCGCATTGACTCAGTGCGGTATTCAGCCTCTCTGGTGTCAAGTCTGATTTTGGAAAAAAAAAAAAAAATCCAAAATCAGACAGAGTGTTGACACCAGAGAGGCTAAGACCGCATTGACTCAGTGCGGTATTCAGCCTCTCTGGTGTCAAGTCTGATTTTGGAAAAAAAAAAAAAAAAAATCCAAAATCAGACAGAGTGTTGAGACCAGAGAGGCTAAGACCGCATTGACTCAGTGCGGTATTCAGCCTCTCTGGTGTCAAGTCTGATTTTGGAAAAAAAAAAAAAAAATCCAAAATCAGACAGAGTGTTGAGACCAGAGACGCTAAGACCGCATTGACTCAGTGCGGTATTCAGCCTCTCTGGTGTCAAGTCTGATTTTGGAAAAAAAAAAAAAAAATCCAAAATCAGACAGAGTGTTGAGACCAGAGAGGTTAAGACCGCATTGACTCAGTGCGGTATTCAGCCTCTCTGGTGTCAAGTCTGATTTTGGAAAAAAAAAAAAATCCAAAATCAGACAGAGTGTTGACACCAGAGCGGCTAAGACCGCATTGATTCAGTGCGGTATTCAGCCTCTCTGGTGTCAAGTCTGATTTTGGGAAAAAAATAAAATAATCCAAAATCAGACAGAGTGTTGACACCAGAGAGGCTAAGACCGCATTGACTCAGTGCGGTATTCAGCCTCTCTGGTCTCAAGTCTGATTTTGGAAAAAAAAAAAAATCCAAAATCAGACAGAGTGTTGACACCAGAGAGGCTAAGACCGCATTGACTCAGTGCGGTATTCAGCCTCTCTGGTGTCAAGTCTGATTTTAGGAAAAAAAAAAAAAAAAATCCAAAATCAGACAGAGTGTTGACACCAGAGAGGCTAAGACCGCATTGACTCAGTGCGGTATTCAGCCTCTCTGGTGTCAAGTCTGATTTTGGAAAAAAATAAAAATAAATCCAAAATCAGACAGAGTGTTGACACCAGAGAGGCTAAGACCGCATTGACTCAGTGCGGTATTCAGCCTCTCTGGTGTCAAGTCTGATTTTGGAAAAAAAAAAAAAAAAAATCCAAAATCAGACAGAGTGTTGAGACCAGAGAGGCTAAGACCGCATTGACTCAGTGCGGTATTCAGCCTCTCTGGTGTCAAGTCTGATTTTGGAAAAAAAAAAAAAAATCCAAAATCAGACAGAGTGTTGACACCAGAGAGGCTAAGACCGCATTGACTCAGTGCGGTATTCAGCCTCTCTGGTGTCAAGTCTGATTTTGGAAAAAAAAAAAAAAAAATCCAAAATCAGACAGAGTGTTGAGACCAGAGAGGCTAAGACCGCATTGACTCAGTGCGGTATTCAGCCTCTCTGGTGTCAAGTCTGATTTTGGAAAAAAAAAAAAAAAATCCAAAATCAGACAGAGTGTTGAGACCAGAGACGCTAAGACCGCATTGACTCAGTGCGGTATTCAGCCTCTCTGGTGTCAAGTCTGATTTTGGAAAAAAAAAAAAAAAATCCAAAATCAGACAGAGTGTTGAGACCAGAGAGGCTAAGACCGCATTGACTCAGTGCGGTATTCAGCCTCTCTGGTGTCAAGTCTGATTTTTGAAAAAAAAAAAAAAAATCCAAAATCAGACAGAGTTATGAGACCAGAGAGGCTAAGACCGCATTGATTCAGTGCGGTATTCAGCCTCTCTGGTGTCAAGTCTGATTTTGGAAAAAAAATAAAATAATCCAAAATCAGACAGAGTGTTGACACCAGAGAGGCTAAGACCGCATTGACTCAGTGCGGTATTCAGCCTCTCTGGTGTCAAGTCTGATTTTGGAAAAAAAAAAAAATCCAAAATCAGACAGAGTGTTGACACCAGAGAGGCTAAGACCGCATTGACTCAGTGCGGTATTCAGCCTCTCTGGTGTCAAGTCTGATTTTGGGAAAAAAATAAAATAATCCAAAATCAGACAGAGTGTTGACACCAGAGAGGCTAAGACCGCATTGACTCAGTGCGGTATTCAGCCTCTCTGGTGTCAAGTCTGATTTTAGGGAAAAAAAAAAAAAAAAATCCAAAATCAGACAGAGTTTTGAGACCAGAGAGGCTAAGACCGCATTGACTCAGTGCGGTATTCAGCCTCTCTGGTGTCAAGTCTGATTTTGGAAAAAAAAAAAAAATCCAAAATCAGACAGAGTGTTGACACCAGAGAGGCTAAGACCGCATTGACTCAGTGCGGTATTCAGCCTCTCTGGTGTCAAGTCTGATTTTGGAAAAAAAAAAAAAAAAATCCAAAATCAGACAGAGTGTTGAGACCAGAGAGGCTAAGACTGCATTGACTCAGTGCGGTATTCAGCCTCTCTGGTGTCAAGTCTGATTTTGGAAAAAAAAAAAAAAAATCCAAAATCAGACAGAGTGTTGACACCAGAGAGGCTAAGACCGCATTGACTCAGTGCGGTATTCAGCCTCTCTGGTGTCAAGTCTGATTTTGGAAAAAAAAAAAAAAAATCCAAAATCAGACAGAGTGTTGAGACCAGAGACGCTAAGACCGCATTGACTCAGTGCGGTATTCAGCCTCTCTGGTGTCAAGTCTGATTTTTGAAAAAAAAAAAAAAAATCCAAAATCAGACAGAGTTATGAGACCAGAGAGGCTAAGACCGCATTGACTCAGTGCGGTATTCAGCCTCTCTGGTGTCAAGTCTGATTTTGGAAAAAAAAAAAAAAAAATCCAAAATCAGACAGAGTGTTGAGACCAGTGAGGCTAAGACCGCATTGACTCAGTGCGGTATTCAGCCTCTCTGGTGTCAAGTCTGATTTTTGAAAAAAAAAAAAAAAATCCAAAATCAGACAGAGTTATGAGACCAGAGAGGCTAAGACCGCATTGACTCAGTGCGGTATTCAGCCTCTCTGGTGTCAAGTCTGATTTTGGAAAAAAAAAAAAAAATCCAAAATCAGACAGAGTGTTGAGACCAGAGAGGCTAAGACCGCATTGACTCAGTGCGGTATTCAGCCTCTCTGGTGTCAAGTCTGATTTTGGAAAAAAAAAAAAAAAATCCAAAATCAGACAGAGTGTTGAGACCAGAGAGGCTAAGACCGCATTGACTCAGTGCGGTATTCAGCCTCTCTGGTGTCAAGTCTGATTTTGGAAAAAAAAAAAAAAAAATCCAAAATCAGACAAAGTGTTGAGACCAGAGAGGCTAAGACCGCATTGACTCAGTGCGGTATTCAGCCTCTCTGGTGTCAAGTCTGATTTTGGAAAAAAAAAAAAAAAATCCAAAATCAGACAGAGTGTTGAGACCAGAGAGGCTAAGACCGCATTGACTCAGTGCGGTATTCAGCCTCTCTGGTGTCAAGTCTGATTTTGGAAAAAAAAAAAAATCCAAAATCAGACAGAGTGTTGACACCAGAGAGGCTAAGACCGCATTGACTCAGTGCGGTATTCAGCATCTCTGGTGTCAAGTCTGATTTTGTGAAAAAAATAAAATAATCCAAAATCAGACAGAGTGTTGACACCAGAGAGGCTAAGACCGCATTGACTCAGTGCGGTATTCAGCCTCTCTGGTGTCAAGTCTGATTTTGGAAAAAAAAAAAAATCCCAAATCAGACAGAGTGTTGACACCAGAGAGGCTAAGACCGCATTGACTCAGTGCGGTATTCAGCCTCTCTGGTGTCAAGTCTGATTTTAGGAAAAAAAAAAAAAAAAAAAATCCAAAATCAGACAGAGTGTTGAGACCAGAGAGGCTAAGACCGCATTGACTCAGTGCGGTATTCAGCCTCTCTGGTGTCAAGTCTGATTTTGGAAAAAAAAAAAAAAATCCAAAATCAGACAGAGTGTTGACACCAGAGAGGCTAAGACCGCATTGACTCAGTGCGGTATTCAGCCTCTCTGGTGTCAAGTCTGATTTTGGAAAAAAAAAAAAAAAAAATCCAAAATCAGACAGAGTGTTGAGATCAGAGAGGCTAAGACTGCATTGACTCAGTGCGGTATTCAGCCTCTCTGGTGTCAAGTCTGATTTTGGAAAAAAAAAAAAAAAAATCCAAAATCAGACAGAGTGTTGACACCAGAGAGGCTAAGACCGCATTGACTCAGTGCGGTATTCAGCCTCTCTGGTGTCAAGTCTGATTTTGGAAAAAAAAAAAAAAAATCCAAAATCAGACAGAGTGTTGAGACCAGAGAGGCTAAGACCGCATTGACTCAGTGCGGTATTCAGCCTCTCTGGTGTCAAGTCTGTTTTTGGAAAAAAAAAAAAAAAAATCCAAAATCAGACAGAGTGTTGAGACCAGAGAGGCTAAGACCGCATTGACTCAGTGCGGTATTCAGCCTATCTGGTGTCAAGTCTGATTTTGGAAAAAAAAAAAAAAAAATCCAAAATCAGACAGAGTGTTGACACCAGAGAGGCTAAGACCGCATTGACTCAGTGCGGTATTCAGCCTCTCTCGTGTCAAGTCTGATTTTAGAAAAAAAAAAAAAAAAATCCAAAATCAGACAGAGTGTTGACACCAGAGAGGCTAAGACCGCATTGACTCAGTGCAGTATTCAGCCTCTCTGGTGTCAAGTCTGATTTTGAAAAAAAAAAAAAAAAAATCCAAAATCAGACAGAGTGTTGAGACCAGAGAGGCTAAGACCGCATTGACTCAGTGCGGTATTCAGCCTCTCTGGTGTCAAGTCTGATTTTTGAAAAAAAAAAAAAAAATCCAAAATCAGACAGAGTTATGAGACCAGAGAGGCTAAGACCGCATTGACTCAGTGCGGTATTCAGCCTCTCTGGTGTCAAGTCTGATTTTGGAAAAAAAAAAAAAATCCAAAATCAGACAGAGTGTTGAGACCAGAGAGGCTAAGACCGCATTGACTCAGTGCGGTATTCAGCCTCTCTGGTGTCAAGTCTGATTTTGGAAAAAAAAAAAAAAAAAAATCCAAAATCAGACAGAGTGTTGACACCAGAGAGGCTAAGACCGCATTGATGCGGTAGACTGCATTGACTCAGTGCGGTATTCAGCCTCTCTGGTATCAAGTCTGATTTTGGGAAAAAAATAAAATAATCCAAAATCAGACAGAGTGTTGACACCAGAGAGGCTAAGACCGCATTGACTCAGTGCGGTATTCAGCCTCTCTGGTGTCAAGTCTGATTTTGGAAAAAAAAAAAAATCCAAAATCAGACAGAGTGTTGACACCAGAGAGGCTAAGACCGCATTGACTCAGTGCGGTATTCAGCCTCTCTGGTGTCAAGTCTGATTTTAGGAAAAAAAAAAAAAAAAATCCAAAATCAGACAGAGTGTTGACACCAGAGAGGCTAAGACCGCATTGACTCAGTGCGGTATTCAGCCTCTCTGGTGTCAAGTCTGATTTTGGAAAAAAATAAAAATAAATCCAAAATCAGACAGAGTGTTGACACCAGAGAGGCTAAGACCGCATTGACTCAGTGCGGTATTCAGCCTCTCTGGTGTCAAGTCTGATTTTGGAAAAAAAAAAAAAAAAAATCCAAAATCAGACAGAGTGTTGAGACCAGAGAGGCTAAGACCGCATTGACTCAGTGCGGTATTCAGCCTCTCTGGTGTCAAGTCTGATTTTGGAAAAAAAAAAAAAAAATCCAAAATCAGACAGAGTGTTGACACCAGAGAGGCTAAGACCGCATTGACTCAGTGCGGTATTCAGCCTCTCTGGTGTCAAGTCTGATTTTTGAAAAAAAAAAAAAAAATCCAAAATCAGACAGAGTGTTGAGACCAGAGAGGCTAAGACCGCATTGACTCAGTGCGGTATTCAGCCTCTCTGGTGTCAAGTCTGATTTTGGAAAAAAAAAAAAAAAATCCAAAATCAGACAGAGTGTTGAGACCAGAGACGCTAAGACCGCATTGACTCAGTGCGGTATTCAGCCTCTCTGGTGTCAAGTCTGATTTTGGAAAAAAAAAAAAAAAATCCAAAATCAGACAGAGTGTTGAGACCAGAGAGGCTAAGACCGCATTGACTCAGTGCGGTATTTAGCCTCTCTGGTGTCAAGTCTGATTTTTGAAAAAAAAAAAAAAATCCAAAATCAGACAGAGTTATGAGACCAGAGAGGCTAAGACCGCATTGATTCAGTGCGGTATTCAGCCTCTCTGGTGTCAAGTCTGATTTTGGAAAAAAAATAAAATAATCCAAAATCAGACAGAGTGTTGACACCAGAGAGGCTAAGACCGCATTGACTCAGTGCGGTATTCAGCCTCTCTGGTGTCAAGTCTGATTTTGGAAAAAAAAAAAAATCCAAAATCAGACAGAGTGTTGACACCAGAGAGGCTAAGACCGCATTGACTCAGTGCAGTATTCAGCCTCTCTGGTGTCAAGTCTGATTTTGGGAAAAAAAAAAAAAAATCCAAAATCAGACAGAGTGTTGACACCAGAGAGGCTAAGCCCGCATTGACTCAGTGCGGTATTCAGCCTCTCTGGTGTCAAGTCTGATTTTGGAAAAAAAAAAAAAAATCCAAAATCAGACAGAGTGTTGACACCAGAGAGGCTAAGACCGCATTGACTCAGTGCGGTATTCAGCCTCTCTGGTGTCAAGTCTGATTTTGGAAAAAAAAAAAAAAAATCCAAAATCAGACAGAGTGTTGAGACCAGAGAGGCTAAGACCGCATTGACTCAGTGCGGTATTCAGCCTCTCTGGTGTCAAGTCTGATTTTGGGAAAAAAAAAAAAAAATCCAAAATCAGACAGAGTGTTGACACCAGAGAGGCTAAGACCGCATTGACTCAGTGCGGTATTCAGCCTCTCTGGTGTCAAGTCTGATTTTGGAAAAAAATAAAAAAAAATCCAAAATCAGACAGAGTGTTGACACCAGAGAGGCTAAGACCGCATTGACTCAGTGCGGTATTCAGCCTCTCTGGTGTCAAGTCTGATTTTGGAAAAAAAAAAAAAAAAAATCCAAAATCAGACAGAGTGTTGAGACCAGAGAGGCTAAGACCGCATTGACTCAGTGCGGTATTCAGCCTCTCTGGTGTCAAGTCTGATTTTGGAAAAAAAAAAAAAAAATCCAAAATCAGACAGAGTGTTGAGACCAGAGACGCTAAGACCGCATTGACTCAGTGCGGTATTCAGCCTCTCTGGTGTCAAGTCTGATTTTGGAAAAAAAAAAAAAAAATCCAAAATCAGACAGAGTGTTGAGACCAGAGAGGTTAAGACCGCATTGACTCAGTGCGGTATTCAGCCTCTCTGGTGTCATGTCTGATTTTGGAAAAAAAAAAAAAATCCAAAATCAGACAGAGTGTTGACACCAGAGCGGCTAAGACCGCATTGATTCAGTGCGGTATTCAGCCTCTCTGGTGTCAAGTCTGATTTTGGGAAAAAAATAAAATAATCCAAAATCAGACAGAGTGTTGACACCAGAGAGGCTAAGACCGCATTGACTCAGTGCGGTATTCAGCCTCTCTGGTGTCAAGTCTGATTTTGGAAAAAAAAAAAAATCCAAAATCAGACAGAGTGTTGACACCAGAGAGGCTAAGACCGCATTGACTCAGTGCGGTATTCAGCCTCTCTGGTGTCAAGTCTGATTTTAGGAAAAAAAAAAAAAAAATCCAAAATCAGACAGAGTGTTGACACCAGAGAGGCTAAGACCGCATTGACTCAGTGCGGTATTCAGCCTCTCTGGTGTCAAGTCTGATTTTGGAAAAAAATAAAAATAAATCCAAAATCAGACAGAGTGTTGACACCAGAGAGGCTAAGACCGCATTGACTCAGTGCGGTATTCAGCCTCTCTGGTGTCAAGTCTGATTTTGGAAAAAAAAAAAAAAAAAATCCAAAATCAGACAGAGTGTTGAGACCAGAGAGGCTAAGACCGCATTGACTCAGTGCGGTATTCAGCCTCTCTGGTGTCAAGTCTGATTTTGGAAAAAAAAAAAAAAATCCAAAATCAGACAGAGTGTTGACACCAGAGAGGCTAAGACCGCATTGACTCAGTGCGGTATTCAGCCTCTCTGGTGTCAAGTCTGATTTTGGAAAAAAAAAAAAAAAATCCAAAATCAGACAGAGTGTTGAGACCAGAGAGGCTAAGACCGCATTGACTCAGTGCGGTATTCAGCCTCTCTGGTGTCAAGTCTGATTTTGGAAAAAAAAAAAAAAATCCAAAATCAGACAGAGTGTTGAGACCAGAGACGCTAAGACCGCATTGACTCAGTGCGGTATTCAGCCTCTCTGGTGTCAAGTCTGATTTTGGAAAAAAAAAAAAAAAATCCAAAATCAGACAGAGTGTTGAGACCAGAGAGGCTAAGACCGCATTGACTCAGTGCGGTATTCAGCCTCTCTGGTGTCAAGTCTGATTTTTGAAAAAAAAAAAAAAAATCCAAAATCAGACAGAGTGTTGAGACCAGAGAGGCTAAGACCGCATTGACTCAGTGCGGTATTCAGCCTCTCTGGTGTCAAGTCTGATTTTGGAAAAAAAAAAAAAAAATCCAAAATCAGACAGAGTGTTGAGACCAGAGAGGCTAAGACCGCATTGACTCAGTGCGGTATTCAGCCTCTCTGGTGTCAAGTCTGATTTTGGGGAAAAAAAAAAAAAATCCAAAATCAGACAGAGTGTTGACACCAGAGAGGCTAAGACCGCATTGACTCAGTGCGGTATTCAGCCTCTCTGGTGTCAAGTCTGATTTTGGAAAAAAAAAAAAAAAATCCAAAATCAGACAGAGTGTTGAGACCAGAGAGGTTAAGACCGCATTGACTCAGTGCGGTATTCAGCCTCTCTGGTGTCATGTCTGATTTTGGAAAAAAAAAAAAAATCCAAAATCAGACAGAGTGTTGACACCAGAGCGGCTAAGACCGCATTGATTCAGTGCGGTATTCAGCCTCTCTGGTGTCAAGTCTGATTTTGGGAAAAAAATAAAATAATCCAAAATCAGACAGAGTGTTGACACCAGAGAGGCTAAGACCGCATTGACTCAGTGCGGTATTCAGCCTCTCTGGTGTCAAGTCTGATTTTGGAAAAAAAAAAAAATCCAAAATCAGACAGAGTGTTGACACCAGAGAGGCTAAGACCGCATTGACTCAGTGCGGTATTCAGCCTCTCTGGTGTCAAGTCTGATTTTGGAAAAAAAAAAAAAAAATCCAAAATCAGACAGAGTGTTGAGACCAGAGACGCTAAGACCGCATTGACTCAGTGCGGTATTCAGCCTCTCTGGTGTCAAGTCTGATTTTGGAAAAAAAAAAAAAAAATCCAAAATCAGACAGAGTGTTGAGACCAGAGAGGCTAAGACCGCATTGACTCAGTGCGGTATTCAGCCTCTCTGGTGTCAAGTCTGATTTTTGAAAAAGAAAAAAAAATCCAAAATCAGACAGAGTTATGAGACCAGAGAGGCTAAGACCGCATTGATTCAGTGCGGTATTCAGCCTCTCTGGTGTCAAGTCTGATTTTGGAAAAAAAAAAAAAAAATCCAAAATCAGACAGAGTGTTGACACCAGAGAGGCTAAGACCGCATTGACTCAGTGCGGTATTCAGCCTCTCTGGTGTCAAGTCTGATTTTGGAAAAAAAAAAAAATCCAAAATCAGACAGAGTGTTGACACCAGAGAGGCTAAGACCGCATTGACTCAGTGCAGTATTCAGCCTCTCTGGTGTCAAGTCTGATTTTGGGGAAAAAAAAAAAAAATCCAAAATCAGACAGAGTGTTGACACCAGAGAGGCTAAGACCGCATTGACTCAGTGCGGTATTCAGCCTCTCTGGTGTCAAGTCTGATTTTGGAAAAAAAAAAAAAAATCCAAAATCAGACAGAGTGTTGACACCAGAGAGGCTAAGACCGCATTGACTCAGTGCGGTATTCAGCCTCTCTGGTGTCAAGTCTGATTTTGGAAAAAAAAAAAAAAAATCCAAAATCAGACAGAGTGTTGAGACCAGAGAGGCTAAGACCGCATTGACTCAGTGCGGTATTCAGCCTCTCTGGTGTCAAGTCTGATTTTGGGAAAAAAAAAAAAAAATCCAAAATCAGACAGAGTGTTGACACCAGAGAGGCTAAGACCGCATTGACTCAGTGCGGTATTCAGCCTCTCTGGTGTCAAGTCTGATTTTGGAAAAAAATTAAAAAAAATCCAAAATCAGACAGAGTGTTGAGACCAGAGAGGCTAAGACCGCATTGACTCAGTGCGGTATTCAGCCTCTCTGGTGTCAAGTCTGATTTTGGAAAAAAAAAAAAAAATCCAAAATCAGACAGAGTGTTGACACCAGAGAGGCTAAGACCGCATTGACTCAGTGCGGTATTCAGCCTCTCTGGTGTCAAGTCTGATTTTGGAAAAAAAAAAAAAAAAAATCCAAAATCAGACAGAGTGTTGAGACCAGAGAGGCTAAGACCGCATTGACTCAGTGCGGTATTCAGCCTCTCTGGTGTCAAGTCTGATTTTGGAAAAAAAAAAAAAAAATCCAAAATCAGACAGAGTGTTGAGACCAGAGACGCTAAGACCGCATTGACTCAGTGCGGTATTCAGCCTCTCTGGTGTCAAGTCTGATTTTGGAAAAAAAAAAAAAAAATCCAAAATCAGACAGAGTGTTGAGACCAGAGAGGTTAAGACCGCATTGACTCAGTGCGGTATTCAGCCTCTCTGGTGTCATGTCTGATTTTGGAAAAAAAAAAAAAATCCAAAATCAGACAGAGTGTTGACACCAGAGCGGCTAAGACCGCATTGATTCAGTGCGGTATTCAGCCTCTCTGGTGTCAAGTCTGATTTTGGGAAAAAAATAAAATAATCCAAAATCAGACAGAGTGTTGACACCAGAGAGGCTAAGACCGCATTGACTCAGTGCGGTATTCAGCCTCTCTGGTGTCAAGTCTGATTTTGGAAAAAAAAAAAAATCCAAAATCAGACAGAGTGTTGACACCAGAGAGGCTAAGACCGCATTGACTCAGTGCGGTATTCAGCCTCTCTGGTGTCAAGTCTGATTTTAGGAAAAAAAAAAAAAAAAATCCAAAATCAGACAGAGTGTTGACACCAGAGAGGCTAAGACCGCATTGACTCAGTGCAGTATTCAGCCTCTCTGGTGTCAAGTCTGATTTTGGGAAAAAAAAAAAAAAATCCAAAATCAGACAGAGTGTTGACACCAGAGAGGCTAAGACCGCATTGACTCAGTGCGGTATTCAGCCTCTCTGGTGTCAAGTCTGATTTTGGAAAAAAAAAAAAAAATCCAAAATCAGACAGAGTGTTGACACCAGAGAGGCTAAGACCGCATTGACTCAGTGCGGTATTCAGCCTCTCTGGTGTCAAGTCTGATTTTGGAAAAAAATAAAAAAAAATCCAAAATCAGACAGAGTGTTGAGACCAGAGAGGCTAAGACCGCATTGACTCAGTGCGGTATTCAGCCTCTCTGGTGTCAAGTCTGATTTTGGAAAAAAAAAAAAAAATCCAAAATCAGACAGAGTGTTGACACCAGAGAGGCTAAGACCGCATTGACTCAGTGCGGTATTCAGCCTCTCTGGTGTCAAGTCTGATTTTGGAAAAAAAAAAAAAAAAAATCCAAAATCAGACAGAGTGTTGAGACCAGAGAGGCTAAGACCGCATTGACTCAGTGCGGTATTCAGCCTCTCTGGTGTCAAGTCTGATTTTGGAAAAAAAAAAAAAAAATCCAAAATCAGACAGAGTGTTGAGACCAGAGACGCTAAGACCGCATTGACTCAGTGCGGTATTCAGCCTCTCTGGTGTCAAGTCTGATTTTGGAAAAAAAAAAAAAAAATCCAAAATCAGACAGAGTGTTGAGACCAGAGAGGTTAAGACCGCATTGACTCAGTGCGGTATTCAGCCTCTCTGGTGTCATGTCTGATTTTGGAAAAAAAAAAAAAATCCAAAATCAGACAGAGTGTTGACACCAGAGCGGCTAAGACCGCATTGATTCAGTGCGGTATTCAGCCTCTCTGGTGTCAAGTCTGATTTTGGGAAAAAAATAAAATAATCCAAAATCAGACAGAGTGTTGACACCAGAGAGGCTAAGACCGCATTGACTCAGTGCGGTATTCAGCCTCTCTGGTGTCAAGTCTGATTTTGGAAAAAAAAAAAAATCCAAAATCAGACAGAGTGTTGACACCAGAGAGGCTAAGACCGCATTGACTCAGTGCGGTATTCAGCCTCTCTGGTGTCAAGTCTGATTTTAGGAAAAAAAAAAAAAAAAATCCAAAATCAGACAGAGTGTTGACACCAGAGAGGCTAAGACCGCATTGACTCAGTGCGGTATTCAGCCTCTCTGGTGTCAAGTCTGATTTTGGAAAAAAATAAAAATAAATCCAAAATCAGACAGAGTGTTGACACCAGAGAGGCTAAGACCGCATTGACTCAGTGCGGTATTCAGCCTCTCTGGTGTCAAGTCTGATTTTGGAAAAAAAAAAAAAAAAAATCCAAAATCAGACAGAGTGTTGAGACCAGAGAGGCTAAGACCGCATTGACTCAGTGCGGTATTCAGCCTCTCTGGTGTCAAGTCTGATTTTGGAAAAAAAAAAAAAAATCCAAAATCAGACAGAGTGTTGACACCAGAGAGGCTAAGACCGCATTGACTCAGTGCGGTATTCAGCCTCTCTGGTGTCAAGTCTGATTTTGGAAAAAAAAAAAAAAAATCCAAAATCAGACAGAGTGTTGAGACCAGAGAGGCTAAGACCGCATTGACTCAGTGCGGTATTCAGCCTCTCTGGTGTCAAGTCTGATTTTGGAAAAAAAAAAAAAAAATCCAAAATCAGACAGAGTGTTGAGACCAGAGACGCTAAGACCGCATTGACTCAGTGCGGTATTCAGCCTCTCTGGTGTCAAGTCTGATTTTGGAAAAAAAAAAAAAAAATCCAAAATCAGACAGAGTGTTGAGACCAGAGAGGCTAAGACCGCATTGACTCAGTGCGGTATTCAGCCTCTCTGGTGTCAAGTCTGATTTTTGAAAAAAAAAAAAAAAATCCAAAATCAGACAGAGTGTTGAGACCAGAGAGGCTAAGACCGCATTGACTCAGTGCGGTATTCAGCCTCTCTGGTGTCAAGTCTGATTTTGGAAAAAAAAAAAAAAATCCAAAATCAGACAGAGTGTTGACACCAGAGAGGCTAAGACCGCATTGACTCAGTGCGGTATTCAGCCTCTCTGGTGTCAAGTCTGATTTTGGAAAAAAAAAAAAAAAATCCAAAATCAGACAGAGTGTTGAGACCAGAGAGGCTAAGACCGCATTGACTCAGTGCGGTATTCAGCCTCTCTGGTGTCAAGTCTGATTTTGGAAAAAAAAAAAAAAAATCCAAAATCAGACAGAGTGTTGAGACCAGAGACGCTAAGACCGCATTGACTCAGTGCGGTATTCAGCCTCTCTGGTGTCAAGTCTGATTTTTGAAAAAAAAAAAAAAATCCAAAATCAGACAGAGTGTTGAGACCAGAGAGGCTAAGACCGCATTGACTCAGTGCGGTATTCAGCCTCTCTGGTGTCAAGTCTGATTTTTGAAAAAAAAAAAAAAAATCCAAAATCAGACAGAGTTATGAGACCAGAGAGGCTAAGACCGCATTGATTCAGTGCGGTATTCAGCCTCTCTGGTGTCAAGTCTGATTTTGGAAAAAAAAATAAATAATCCAAAATCAGACAGAGTGTTGACACCAGAGAGGCTAAGACCGCATTGACTCAGTGCGGTATTCAGCCCTCTGGTGTCAAGTCTGATTTTGGAAAAAAAAAAAAATCCAAAATCAGACAGAGTGTTGACACCAGAGAGGCTAAGACCGCATTGACTCAGTGCGGTATTCAGCCTCTCTGGTGTCAAGTCTGATTTTGGGAAAAAAATAAAATAATCCAAAATCAGACAGAGTGTTGACACCAGAGAGGCTAAGACCGCATTGACTCAGTGCGGTATTCAGCCTCTCTGGTGTCAAGTCTGATTTTAGGAAAAAAAAAAAAAAAAATCCAAAATCAGACAGAGTTTTGAGACCAGAGAGGCTAAGACCGCATTGACTCAGTGCGGTATTCAGCCTCTCTGGTGTCAAGTCTGATTTTGGAAAAAAAAAAAAAAATCCAAAATCAGACAGAGTGTTGACACCAGAGAGGCTAAGACCGCATTGACTCAGTGCGGTATTCAGCCTCTCTGGTGTCAAGTCTGATTTTGGAAAAAAAAAAAAAAAATCCAAAATCAGACAGAGTGTTGAGACCAGAGAGGCTAAGACTGCATTGACTCAGTGCGGTATTCAGCCTCTCTGGTGTCAAGTCTGATTTTGGAAAAAAAAAAAAAAAATCCAAAATCAGACAGAGTGTTGACACCAGAGAGGCTAAGACCGCATTGACTCAGTGCGGTATTCAGCCTCTCTGGTGTCAAGTCTGATTTTGGAAAAAAAAAAAAAAAATCCAAAATCAGACAGAGTGTTGAGACCAGAGACGCTAAGACCGCATTGACTCAGTGCGGTATTCAGCCTCTCTGGTGTCAAGTCTGATTTTTGAAAAAAAAAAAAAAAATCCAAAATCAGACAGAGTTATGAGACCAGAGAGGCTAAGACCGCATTGACTCAGTGCGGTATTCAGCCTCTCTGGTGTCAAGTCTGATTTTGGAAAAAAAAAAAAAAAAATCCAAAATCAGACAGAGTGTTGAGACCAGAGAGGCTAAGACCGCATTGACTCAGTGCGGTATTCAGCCTCTCTGGTGTCAAGTCTGATTTTTGAAAAAAAAAAAAAAAATCCAAAATCAGACAGAGTTATGAGACCAGAGAGGCTAAGACCGCATTGACTCAGTGCGGTATTCAGCCTCTCTGGTGTCAAGTCTGATTTTGGAAAAAAAAAAAAAAATCCAAAATCAGACAGAGTGTTGAGACCAGAGAGGCTAAGACCGCATTGACTCAGTGCGGTATTCAGCCTCTCTGGTGTCAAGTCTGATTTTGGAAAAAAAAAAAAAAAATCCAAAATCAGACAGAGTGTTGAGACCAGAGAGGCTAAGACCGCATTGACTCAGTGCGGTATTCAGCCTCTCTGGTGTCAAGTCTGATTTTGGAAAAAAAAAAAAAAAATCCAAAATCAGACAGAGTGTTGAGACCAGAGAGGCTAAGACCGCATTGACTCAGTGCGGTATTCAGCCTCTCTGGTGTCAAGTCTGATTTTGGAAAAAAAAAAAAATAATCCAAAATCAGACAGAGTGTTGAGACCAGAGAGGCTAAGACCGCATTGACTCAGTGCGGTATTCAGCCTCTCTGGTGTCAAGTCTGATTTTGGAAAAAAAAAAAAATCCAAAATCAGACAGAGTGTTGACACCAGAGAGGCTAAGACCGCATTGACTCAGTGCGGTATTCAGCCTCTCTGGTGTCAAGTCTGATTTTGTGAAAAAAATAAAATAATCCAAAATCAGACAGAGTGTTGACACCAGAGAGGCTAAGACCGCATTGACTCAGTGCGGTATTCAGCCTCTCTGGTGTCAAGTCTGATTTTGGAAAAAAAAAAAAATCCCAAATCAGACAGAGTGTTGACACCAGAGAGGCTAAGACCGCATTGACTCAGTGCGGTATTCAGCCTCTCTGGTGTCAAGTCTGATTTTGGGAAAAAAATAAAATAATCCAAAATCAGACAGAGTGTTGACACCAGAGAGGCTAAGACCGCATTGACTCAGTGCGGTATTCAGCCTCTCTGGTGTCAAGTCTGATTTTAGGAAAAAAAAAAAAAAAAAAAATCCAAAATCAGACAGAGTGTTGAGACCAGAGAGGCTAAGACCGCATTGACTCAGTGCGGTATTCAGCCTCTCTGGTGTCAAGTCTGATTTTGGAAAAAAAAAAAAAAATCCAAAATCAGACAGAGTGTTGACACCAGAGAGGCTAAGACCGCATTGACTCAGTGCGGTATTCAGCCTCTCTGGTGTCAAGTCTGATTTTGGAAAAAAAAAAAAAAAAAATCCAAAATCAGACAGAGTGTTGAGACCAGAGAGGCTAAGACTGCATTGACTCAGTGCGGTATTCAGCCTCTCTGGTGTCAAGTCTGATTTTGGAAAAAAAAAAAAAAAAATCCAAAATCAGACAGAGTGTTGACACCAGAGAGGCTAAGACCGCATTGACTCAGTGCGGTATTCAGCCTCTCTGGTGTCAAGTCTGATTTTGGAAAAAAAAAAATAATAATCCAAAATCAGACAGAGTGTTGAGACCAGAGAGGCTAAGACCGCATTGACTCAGTGCGGTATTCAGCCTCTCTGGTGTCAAGTCTGATTTTGGAAAAAAAAAAAAAAATCCAAAATCAGACAGAGTTATGAGACCAGAGAGGCTAAGACCGCATTGACTCAGTGCGGTATTCAGCCTCTCTGGTGTCAAGTCTGATTTTGGAAAAGAAAAAAAAAATCCAAAATCAGACAGAGTGTTGAGACCAGAGAGGCTAAGACCGCATTGACTCAGTGCGGTATTCAGCCTCTCTGGTGTCAAGTCTGATTTTGGAAAAAAAAAAAAAAAAAATCCAAAATCAGACAGAGTGTTGACACCAGAGAGGCTAAGACCGCATTGATGCGGTAGACCGCATTGACTCAGTGCGGTATTCAGCCTCTCTGGTGTCAAGTCTGATTTTTGAAAAAAAAAAAAAAAATCCAAAATCAGACAGAGTTATGAGACCAGAGAGGCTAAGACCGCATTGACTCAGTGCGGTATTCAGCCTCTCTGGTGTCAAGTCTGATTTTGGAAAAAAAAAAAAAAAATCCAAAATCAGACAGAGTGTTGAGACCAGAGAGGCTAAGACCGCATTGACTCAGTGCGGTATTCAGCCTCTCTGGTGTCAAGTCTGATTTTGGAAAAAAAAAAAAAAAATCCAAAATCAGACAGAGTGTTGAGACCAGAGAGGCTAAGACCGCATTGACTCAGTGCGGTATTCAGCCTCTCTGGTGTCAAGTCTGATTTTTGAAAAAAAAAAAAAAAAATCCAAAATCAGACAGAGTGTTGAGACCAGAGAGGCTAAGACCGCATTGACTCAGTGCGGTATTCAGCCTCTCTGGTGTCAAGTCTGATTTTGGAAAAAAAAAAAAAAATCCAAAATCAGACAGAGTGTTGAGACCAGAGAGGCTAAGACCGCATTGACTCAGTGCGGTATTCAGCCTCTCTGGTGTCAAGTCTGATTTTGGAAAAAAAAAAAAATCCAAAATCAGACAGAGTGTTGACACCAGAGAGGCTAAGACCGCATTGACTCAGTGCGGTATTCAGCCTCTCTGGTGTCAAGTCTGATTTTGGAAAAAAAAAAAAATCCCAAATCAGACAGAGTGTTGACACCAGAGAGGCTAAGACCGCATTGACTCAGTGCGGTATTCAGCCTCTCTGGTGTCAAGTCTGATTTTGGGAAAAAAATAAAATAATCCAAAATCAGACAGAGTGTTGACACCAGAGAGGCTAAGACCGCATTGACTCAGTGCGGTATTCAGCCTCTCTGGTGTCAAGTCTGATTTTAGGAAAAAAAAAAAAAAAAAAAATCCAAAATCAGACAGAGTGTTGAGACCAGAGAGGCTAAGACCGCATTGACTCAGTGCGGTATTCAGCCTCTCTGGTGTCAAGTCTGATTTTGGAAAAAAAAAAAAAAAAAATCCAAAATCAGACAGAGTGTTGACACCAGAGAGGCTAAGACCGCATTGACTCAGTGCGGTATTCAGCCTCTCTGGTGTCAAGTCTGATTTTGGAAAAAAAAAAAAAAAAATCCAAAATCAGACAGAGTGTTGAGACCAGAGAGGCTAAGACCGCATTGACTCAGTGCGGTATTCAGCCTCTCTGGTGTCAAGTCTGATTTTGGAAAAAAAAAAAAAAATCCAAAATCAGACAGAGTGTTGAGACCAGAGAGGCTAAGACCACATTGACTCAGTGCGGTATTCAGCCTCTCTGGTGTCAAGTCTGATTTTGGAAAAAAAAAAAAAAAAATCCAAAATCAGACAGAGTGTTGAGACCAGAGAGGCTAAGACCGCATTGACTCAGTGCGGTATTCAGCCTCTCTGGTGTCAAGTCTGATTTTGGAAAAAAAAAAAAAAAAATCCAAAATCAGACAGAGTGTTGACACCAGAGAGGCTAAGACCGCATTGACTCAGTGCGGTATTCAGCCTCTCTGGTGTCAAGTCTGATTTTGGAAAAAAAAAAAAAAAATCCAAAATCAGACAGAGTGTTGAGACCAGAGAGGCTAAGACTGCATTGACTCAGTGCGGTATTCAGCCTCTCTCGTGTCAAGTCTGATTTTAGAAAAAAAAAAAAAAAAATCCAAAATCAGACAGAGTGTTGACACCAGAGAGGCTAAGACCGCATTGACTCAGTGCAGTATTCAGCCTCTCTGGTGTCACGTCTGATTTTGAAAAAAAAAAAAAAAAAATCCAAAATCAGACAGAGTGTTGAGACCAGAGAGGCTAAGACCGCATTGACTCAGTGCGGTATTCAGCCTCTCTGGTGTCAAGTCTGATTTTTGAAAAAAAAAAAAAAAAATCCAAAATCAGACAGAGTTATGAGACCAGAGAGGCTAAGACCGCATTGACTCAGTGCGGTATTCAGCCTCTCTGGTGTCAAGTCTGATTTTGGAAAAAAAAAAAAAATCCAAAATCAGACAGAGTGTTGAGACCAGAGAGGCTAAGACCGCATTGACTCAGTGCGGTATTCAGCCTCTCTGGTGTCAAGTCTGATTTTGGAAAAAAAAAAAAAAAAAATCCAAAATCAGACAGAGTGTTGACACCAGAGAGGCTAAGACCGCATTGATGCGGTAGACCGCATTGACTCAGTGCGGTATTCAGCCTCTCTGGTGTCAAGTCTGATTTTTGAAAAAAAAAAAAAAAATCCAAAATCAGACAGAGTTATGAGACCAGAGAGGCTAAGACCGCATTGACTCAGTGCGGTATTCAGCCTCTCTGGTGTCAAGTCTGATTTTGGAAAAAAAAAAAAAAATCCAAAATCAGACAGAGTGTTGAGACCAGAGAGGCTAAGACCGCATTGACTCAGTGCGGTATTCAGCCTCTCTGGTGTCAAGTCTGATTTTGGAAAAAAAAAAAAAAAATCCAAAATCAGACAGAGTGTTGAGACCAGAGAGGCTAAGACCGCATTGACTCAGTGCGGTATTCAGCCTCTCTGGTGTCAAGTCTGATTTTTGAAAAAAAAAAAAAAAAATCCAAAATCAGACAGAGTGTTGAGACCAGAGAGGCTAAGACCGCATTGACTCAGTGCGGTATTCAGCCTCTCTGGTGTCAAGTCTGATTTTGGAAAAAAAAAAAAAAAATCCAAAATCAGACAGAGTGTTGAGACCAGAGAGGCTAAGACCGCATTGACTCAGTGCGGTATTCAGCCTCTCTGGTGTCAAGTCTGATTTTGGAAAAAAAAAAAAAATCCAAAATCAGACAGAGTGTTGACACCAGAGAGGCTAAGACCGCATTGACTCAGTGCGGTATTCAGCCTCTCTGGTGTCAAGTCTGATTTTGGAAAAAAAAAAAAAATCCCAAATCAGACAGAGTGTTGACACCAGAGAGGCTAAGACCGCATTGACTCAGTGCGGTATTCAGCCTCTCTGGTGTCAAGTCTGATTTTAGGAAAAAAAAAAAAAAAAAAATCCAAAATCAGACAGAGTGTTGAGACCAGAGAGGCTAAGACCGCATTGACTCAGTGCGGTATTCAGCCTCTCTGGTGTCAAGTCTGATTTTGGAAAAAAAAAAAAAAATCCAAAATCAGACAGAGTGTTGACACCAGAGAGGCTAAGACCGCATTGACTCAGTGCGGTATTCAGCCTCTCTGGTGTCAAGTCTGATTTTGGAAAAAAAAAAAAAAAATCCAAAATCAGACAGAGTGTTGAGACCAGAGAGGCTAAGACCGCATTGACTCAGTGCGGTATTCAGCCTCTCTGGTGTCAAGTCTGATTTTGGAAAAAAAAAAAAAAAATCCAAAATCAGACAGAGTGTTGAGACCAGAGAGGCTAAGACCGCATTGACTCAGTGCGGTATTCAGCCTCTCTGGTGTCAAGTCTGATTTT
>NW_028151797.1:0-50000 GCF_964638095.1 Poromitra crassiceps
GATGTGGGGGGGGGGTGGCAAATGAACTAAACTCCCAAAACAGTGGAGTATCCCTTTAACATGGGACATCCAGGTTTTTCCCAATGATCCAGGACAGGCAAATGTTGATATACACTGTGGGCCTTTTTAAAAGCCAAAATGGAAAATATGACATGGTCATGTCTTGTCATCAGATGCCTGAGAGCCCAGCAGATCCAGGGTCAGCAAAGCAGCGGTGGATGACCGACAGGACAACTGGCCAGGCAGCAGTAAAACCGGTACATTCATTGTCCTACAGCAGGGGTGTCCAAACTTTTTGAATGTGGGCCAGAGTAGATCATGTGAAAATATCAGAGGGCCAGCTGCTTCTTGCATCATATGGGTTATTAAAGAAATCAAAAACATCCAATATGGATTTTGTTTGCCGTCTGAAAATGTTGTGCCTTGTTCATACTAGATGCTTGTCTACAAACTATGATAGTGCTGTCATGGTGAATGGAAAAAACGCAAAGTGAACCTGCTTGATTA
Organism: Poromitra crassiceps; assembly: GCF_964638095.1. NCBI lineage: Eukaryota > Metazoa > Chordata > Actinopteri > Beryciformes > Melamphaidae > Poromitra > Poromitra crassiceps. Next base: position 508 of record NW_028151797.1, read on the forward strand.
ACCAATACTGTGTGGAGGGCCACATAATGTATTTTGAGAGACAAGCCATGGGCCATTTAAAATCGCATATCCCACATTTGGCCCCCGGGCTGGACTTTGGACCTGCCTGTCCTACAGTGTACTGAAACAGCATATTTGTAGCACACTTATGTCTTTGCCATCTTGTCATTACCACTAAGCACAATGAAAGACAACACCACTAAAGACATTTTTTGGCAGGTCATCGTCACAATGTATGCTATTAAATGTATTTCAAATTTGATTGAAACATACACTGTTGTTGAAAATGTTTGACAAATCGCCCAGTCAATGAGTATTTGGTCACAGCCTCAATTGTGCAGTCATGTAGAGGTAATTTTATTTAATGGGTAGAGGAACTGAAGGAATTAAGTCAATATTGAAAATGGTTGATCCTTTATTTAGTACTGAAAACAGAACAGGCATAGGGTACTTTGAGTCCATTTACAAATCTGCACTTAATTCATTCAGTTAAATACATTTGGCATATAATGAGAAATTGTGCAGTTGCTGTCAATGTTAAAGCGCAGTTAGAGCCAGTGGATAGACTTTGTTTCCTACTCTTTACAATCAAAGGCTCTTGGAAATGTGGAGGTGCTGTTACTTATAATTCTTTACGTTAGTATTGTTGATTTTCTTTGTATGGCCCACTAAGAGAGACTAAAGTACTATGTTGACCTGTAGAGTAAATTGAGTTTGACACCCCTGTGACTTAGATACTTCTAGTGTGGCAGGATATGTTTGTGCCGTATGTCTGTTAACATCTGCTTTAACAGCCAACACTTGTCAAAACTGCTATGCAAATGTTTGTCATCATCAGATACCTGAAACCACAGGGACAAATCCCTGGTTCAACAAGAACACACCAGCTTCAAAGGCAGTGTTCCAGCAGGTGACTATTGTCCAATCAATGTTTTTTGTGTGTGCAAATGCTCAATAGGGCCATATTCTAAATGACTATTTCAGTGTTTATTATTTTCTTTCTGAAGCATTTTTGATTCTGATTTAAATGTTTAATGAAATTGTAATCCTTTAAGGTAGGCTTTTTTGGCAACTGTGGACAAGCATCTTGTCATGTACTGTTTTGTCCACTAGAGGGCAGTAGTCCAGTAAAAATGTCACTTGACCTCACACTAATTGCAACAAAACCAAACTCAACTGATTTTGTATCCTCAATATGTCCTCAATGAAGCAAAAAAAGTGTTAAGGAAATGTATGAAGGGGAATTTTTGAAAATGACCCATATGATGCTACCAAAAGTGTTTTTTTTTTTTTTTTTTTTTTTTTTTTTTTTTTTTTCTCGAAGCAAAAAACACATACAGGATATAAGTGATGAGATTTATGGCACATTAAAAAAAAGGCTTCCATAGGCTACCATCATATTTAGGTCATTTTCAAAACATTTCCTTAACACTTTTTTTCCTTCATTGAGGACATATTGAGGGATTTGTGGGATTTGGCATAGTGCTACCTACTGGCAACTGAACTAGCAGTTTTTCGAGGTCCGTACATTTGATTGACTTCAAAGTCGGACAGTGCGCTGTTGGGAAGCAGACAGAACACACAGACCTTACACACACTGCACAATACTACTTGTGTACTGGTACCTGCAAACTAGATTTGAAGGCCGTGTAGTGGCCTCATAATATAGTAGATAAAAAAGCTGATATATGGTTGTCATGATTAATGCTTCCATTCACATTTTTTCCCTGTCCTGTCCGAAACACCTGATATATACTGAATTTACTCCCAATCCTGCGGGAGTCTCACAGAATACAAGGGACTCCTGAACAAATGTCAGTGTGTATAGTGTATACAAAACATAGGCTACATAGTGAAACACAATGGCAATGAAAAACAGAAAATAACATACTTCAGATGCCCTCTCCCTCCTTTTTCAAAATGAAATACCTTGGTCTCCCCAGCATGTACAATGAAAATGCCCTTTCCCTGTTCTTTTTAACCTTTCACCACAGCAGCTAAATATCATATATTTATTAATTCAGCCACAGATCCCAAAGCCAACCACCTGTAAACCTGGACGTCAGGTTTCAGCTAGAGGGTATGTATCAGCTAGAGGGTATGTATCAGCTGGCAGCAAACCCTGGACCAGTGTGCAAGCAACCCATTGTCAAAGTGATCGCCGATATGGTTTCGCCTCAAGAAATCATCAGTGCACATGTATGGCATTGACCTTTCTGGCCTACCAAAATGAAGGAGCCAACCTGGACACCCCTAACCTTGATGAAATCCTGCACAATGGTGATATGTTGTACTCCGCTGTTAGGAGCCAACATAGGCTGAACGGGAGACCGGAACGGAACCACTTGAGCTTTGAAGACTTGCCACCAAAGGTTACAATCAAACTAAAGACCTACGCCTCATACAAGACTCCGGCACATATGGGATTCCTGCGAGCCGCTCCTCCTCCTGACAAAGTACACTGGTGGCTGAAACTTTCAGACAGACTTCAGTGTCTCTCGTCAACTGTCACCCAAGCCATGCTCACTGTATCCCCCAATACCATTGCCGTGTTCAGGAACACATCGGGACAGTATGGCTTGTTTGATTCTCATTCTAGGACCGCCAACGGATTCCACACCGAATTTGGGAAAGCTGTCATGTTGACGTTCACTCACCTGAGTGATCTGATTGACAAGATACACCAGATGTGCGCACAACATCCCTCTGATCAGCAATATGACTTCATGCCTGTGTCATTTCGAACGGAAGCCCAATGTAGTCCAACCTTTGGACAGTCAAGCAGAGTGCGAATCTCTGCCCCGACTTCAACTGTACCACAAATGGCCACAACTGGACAGTCTCCACCCAGCAAATCTCAGACACGGTCTACTCGTGCGCGTAAGTCACCACAGACTTCAACCACACCACAAGTGGAAACCAGTGTCGGAGTGCCAAACCCACAAACCAAAAGGAAATCCACAGGTATGAGCAAACCAAGTGTAAGACAGTCAAACGAAGACGATGTGTACATCCAAGAATCTGGACCACAAGCAGCTGTAGAGCCCCAAACCAGCAAACGTTCTAGACGGTCACAACAGACCTCAACCACACCACAGGTGGAAAATAGTATATCAGCCCCAAACCCCCCCAAAAAAAGAAAATGCACAAACAAGAAACCAAATGTCAAACGTCAAAGAAAAGAAGCTGGTCACATGGAACCATCTGTACCACAATCAGAGACAACTGGAGAGCCCCAATTCAGCAAACGTTGTAAATGGCATTTAAATGGTTGTACTTGTGGAGTGTCAGCTGGTGTGTCCATGTCACAACAGACCTCAACCACACCACAGGTGGAAACTAGTGTCACAGCCCCAAACCCACAAAACAAAAGAAAGCCCACAAACCAGAACAACCCAAATGTTAAACGGCCATGCAATGAAGCTGTGCACATGGAACAATGTGTGCCACAATCAGAGACAATTCTCCAGCTGAAATCCGCCCCACTTTCCAAACAGTCTACTCAGCTGCAGCTCTCAAAAGACAGTACAATTGTACCACAAGCGCAACTTAATGTTGGAGTCCAAAACCAACACAGTGAAGGTCCATCTATAAACCTAAGCAAAATAAATAAAACCCGGCAAATTAGAGAAGCCAGACGCATGGAAAGGAACATAAAAAAAGAATGCGCAGAACAGAAAGCCAAACCTACCTCTCATGAAGAAACACAGGCGAAAAAACTAAAACTTGAACAAACACAGGACAAAAAACGAAAATGTGAAAAAGCTCGTTATCACCTGGATCCTAAATTCAAAAAGACACGGAAGGAAAACATGAAAGCGTACCTCACCAACAGATACAGCATAGATCCGAGTTTCAAAGAAAAACAGAAAACATACTGCACCAAGAGATATAAGACAGATCCTATTTTCCATGAAAAAAAGAAAACATACATCACCAAGAGATACAGCACAGATCCTATTTTCCAAGCAAAACAGAAAACATACCTCACCAAGAGATACAGCACAGATCCTATTTTCCAAGCAAAACAGAAAACATACCTCACCAAGAGATACAGCACAGATCCTATTTTCCAAGCAAAACAGAAAACATACCTCACCAAGAGATACAGCACAGATCCTATTTTCCAAGCAAAACAGAAAACATACCTCACCAAGAGATACAGCACAGATCCTGCTTTCAGAATAAAGCAAAGACAACATATTCGGAATAGGTATCTTAATGACCCAAGTTTCAGATTGCATCACATACAACGCTGTACTAAAAACAAGACAAACTACTTCTTGAAAAACCCCTCAGCTCACATCCTGCACAAGTTGCACTGTGCATGGAAAATAACAAGGAAATACCTTAACCGTAACCACCAGCAGATCCCGCATGAGCAACAGCAGCCTGTACAGAACCCTTTGATGCGAGCTGCCCAATCTGCGTTCCGTGCAAAGACTCAGCTTGGCCCCATCCATGTCTGCACTGTCTGCCACAGAACCCAATTCCGAAACCAAGTACGAGTTTGTATACGAACAAAATACAAGAAAAACCCTGATGTGGTGGCTGCTTGCCTAACAGGACAATACATTCATACTTGTGACAATGACTGCTCAGGACCAGCAACATGTACAGTCCCAGAAGTGAGGAGGACAGAATGGATCTGCGGAACTTGTCATAGTTATGTGACAAGAGGACTGATGCCAGACATAGCAGTGGCAAATAAATTAGAGCTGACACCTATCCCCAAAGAATTGAGCGGCTTGAAACCAATTGAAAGACAGTTGCTGGCTCAAATACTGCCATTTGCCAAAATTGTGGCATTGCCCAAAGGAAAACAAAAAGCTATACACGGTGCGGTTGTGTGTGTTCCTGCTGATGTCAACAAAACACTCACTTCTCTGCCCAGAAGTAGCAATGAATCCCAGGTTCTGAAGGTCAAATTAAAACGACATCTAAATTACAAAGGATATCAGTACTACCAGACAGTCAATATGAGAAATTTGGTGGCGGGAGCTGCAGTACTGAAAGGTATGAATCCAGATTTTGCAGATACGCCAATAAATAACAATGCCACGTTTGATGATGAAAATGATCCTGATGTCCAGCCAGAGGAAGTAGAGGACCCACAAGCAGTAGAGGAGCCACAAGCTGACAATGAAGAGGAAGACCTGGATCAGCTTAGACATGGTCTTATTCTAGACTCATGCCTGCAGCCTGCTGACATGGGTGAGGAACTGTTAACATTTGGTGAGGGAATATTCAGTATTGCACCCGCCCAAGGAAACAGGCCTGTAGGCTTGTTTTCCATCCCCAGATTAGAATCAAAGGCATTTCCAGTTCAGTTCCCCGATGGAAAGAATACACTTGATACAGAAAGAGAGATCAAACTATCCCCTTGTAAGTATTTCAAAGCGAGACTGTACAATGTGGATAATCGTTTTGCAATAGACCAAACTTATGGCTTCTGGGCTCAGATGGCAGGGGAAACATACATGGCTAAGAGTAGCATGTCTATCCAGATTCGGAAAGGGAAAGACAAAACCCAAGATGGACGGCGCATTTCCAACCGCATGCTACAGGATAAGCACGAGGTTGAGAAACTGATACACAACGAGCATGCAACACGCTTTATGCAACCACTGAGAGGGACCCCAGCTTACTGGCAAAAGACACTGAAGGATTTGTTTGCCATGATTAGACAGCTGGGGAAGCCTACCTTTTTTTGTACATTTAGTGCTGCAGAAATGAGATGGCCTGAGTTCATTAAAGCAATTAAAGCCCAACTAGGTGAGCAGGTGGATTGGAGTAAGCTTGACTGGACTGACAAAACAGACATTCTATCACAGAACCCTGTCACTGTCATGCGGATGTTTGAAAAACGAGTTGAAGCACTGATGTCACTGCTCATGTCATCGGCAAACCCGCTTGGGAAAGTGGAAGATTTCTTTTACAGAGTGGAGTTTCAGGCCAGGGGTAGCCCGCATATTCATCTAATGATTTGGATAAAAGACGCCCCTGTGTGTGGAGATGACCCTGATCAGAAAGTATGTGACTTTGTAGACCGCTACATATCATGCCAAATGCCTGACCCCAGCAAAGACCCTGAGCTCCACAAGATTGTCTCCGAGGTGCAAGTTCACAGTAAAAATCATTCCAAGTCATGCAAGAAAGGCAACAAAGTGTGCAGATTTGGATTCCCAAAACCACCTATGGCAAACACCACGATAACCCACCCCCAACTGCCTGAACCCCAAAATGACGAAAAAAGCAAGTCGGATACCACACAGTCACCATCAAACGACAAGGACTGCCCCATGTCACCAGCACAAGCCAATCAGAAGCTCAAACATGTGTGGGATATGTTAAATGACCCAAGCGTGCCTCTGGATAGCATCTCAGAGTTACTGCTACAATGCAAGTTGACTTCTGAAGAATACATGACGTGTGCTAATCAACTAAGTAAATCAAGTGCACTTATCATGAAACGTGATCCAAAAGACTGTTGGGTGAACGGCTATTCCCCCGAGGTGCTCAGAGTTTGGAATGCAAACATGGACATACAATATATTTTAGACCCTTACTCGTGTGTTATGTATATGTTGTCTTACATATCCAAACCTGAGCATGAGATGGATGAGTACCTTAAGGCAATAATTAGGGATATGCCAGGAACCGATGTCAGTGAGAGAGAGGAAATGAAGCAAATCATGCAGGCATACTCCAAGCATAGACAGGTAAGTGCACAAGAATCTGTGGCCAGAATATGTGGCTTATCCATGAAGAAATGTTCCCGCAATGTAGTATTCATACAAACAGATGATGACGGCGTTAGAATGAGTCTCCCCCTAAGTGCCTTGCAGAGCAAAACCCCTGACTCGACAGACATCTGGATGACAGGATTACCTGAGAAATACAGGGCGAGACCAAAAACGCGAGAGTATGAAAACATGTGCCTGGCAGAATTTGCATCAAACTACAGGATTGTCTATGGCCAGCAAGCACGAGGCAAGAATGCTGTGCCACTACTAAACGGCCTGGGATACATTCAGAAAAGAACTCGAGGAAAGCCAGCTATCATCAAATATGCCCGCTTCTCAGAACTCAAGCATCCCGAAAAGTTTTACGGAAGATTGCTCAAAATGTATCTCCCAAACCGCTCAGACTCGCAGCTCAAAACCGAGAGATACCCAACATACCAGGAATTCTACCAAAAAGCTTGCGTTGAACTCCCAGGAACAAAATGCATCATGGCAGTGCATGTGATAGTGCAAAGAAACAGACAAGAGTACGAGAAACACAGCAGTGACATTGACAGAGCTATTGAGCATTTGGAAAAGAATGGGCCAATGGAGAATGCATGGACAGCTTTTGCTCCAGAGGTTGAATTGGTTCGCTTGGAATGCATTGCAGAACAGGAACAGATGGATCCCACAGAAGACAATGACCAAGATGATGTTCCAGACTACAGCACTCGTCCTCAAGACGCAGCTGGAGTTGTACCGCAAGTAGAAGCACCCCCAATGTCCCGTGCGGAAATGTTTGAGCTCTATCGGAGTCTAAACCAAACCCAAGCATCCATATTCTACAGTGTCTGTGACTGGTGCTACAAGCGTGTGGCCGGCCATGATCCCCAACCATTCTTTTATTATATGTCTGGAGGAGCTGGTGTTGGAAAATCTCATGTTATCAATTGCATATATATGGAGGCAACTAAAATCCTGCGGGAACTCCCCAGGTTGTATCATGAGGCAGACTCATCAGCAGCCACTGTGCTTCTCTCTGCACCGACTGGCACCGCAGCTTACAACATTTCAGGCCAAACTTTACATTCCCTTTTCAAACTCCCAATAAGGCTCAAAAAGGGTAAGCCGTTGCCAGGGCTTGGAAATGCTCTGGATGAAATGAGAGCATTATTGTCAAATGCTGAAATTCTAATCATTGATGAAGTGTCCATGCTCCCCAAACCCATGTTGAAGAATGTCGACTTGCGACTCCAGGCTATCAAAGGTAACACGAAGCCTTTTGGAGGAGTGTGTGTTCTACTTGTAGGAGACTTTCATCAGCTGCCACCGTTTGGAAGAGCCAAACCGCTTTGTGTGGATGAGAATGACCCACTCGACTTGTGGCAAGAGCACTTTGAGATTATCACCCTGACAGAGATCATGCGGCAAAAAGATGATGTTGCTTTTGCACAGCTGCTGAACAGATTACGAGTGAAGCTAAAGCATGAACCTTTGAGTGAGGATGACAGACCTATGCTTGCACAAGCTGTGACAGACCCCAAAGACTGCCCACCTGATGCATTGCGTATATTCCCAACTAACAAAGAAGTGAACAAGTATAATGCTGCAGCACTAAGTGCCCTCCATACTGATATCATAAACATTGATGCCCGGGATTACAGAAAAGACCCTCGTGGCGGAGGCATGACACGACTGCCAACACCCATCACAGGTGGAACAGGTGATCTACCTGACACTCTACAAGTTGCAGTGGGAGCCTGTGTAGTGCTCCTTCGAAATATAGATGTAGAGGATGGCCTAGTCAATGGTTCATTTGGAAAGATAGCCAAGATTGTGACTGAGCTTAAGAACGGAAAAAACACTCTAACGAAGCTTGGAGTTAAGATGGACGATCCAAGTGCAGGTCGGAAACAGCGCAATGCCACCCAAGATGGAGCAGACAACGTGGTGTACATTGAGAGAGTAGAGCAAAGCATGGACTCCAAAGCAGCAGTGATTCGGAATCAGTTCCCCCTGAAATTAGCTTATGCATGTACAACCCACAAAGTTCAGGGAAGGACATTGGAGTCTGCTGTAGTGTCCTTGAAACGTGTCTTTCAACCAGGAATGGCCTATGTTGCACTAAGTCGAACTACGTCACTTCGTGGACTCTACCTGACAGACCTTGATGAAAAAAAGATATATTCAGACCCAGCCATCACATCTGCACTGGAGAACATGCCAAAAGCATCAGTCAACAGTATAATGCCTCTGTATGAACATGTACAAGTCACAAACCAATTCCACACATTCAAGATCATTCACCACAACACCCAAGGCCTAACATCTCACATTGAGGACATCAAGCGGCATCATGAGTTGACACTTTCTGATGTTTTATGTGTTACGGAAACCAAGCTCTCTGGCTCAAGCAGTCCAACAAATCTCAACTTGGAAGGTTACAACATGTTCACCCGCAACAGACACACATCGTACCAATCGTTTCCTGACATTGCAAGCAGAGAGGGTGGTGGGGTCGCTATCTACTGTAAAAGCCATATTCAAGCAAAAGACATGGAGTTCATACAAAGCGTGAAAGACCTAGAGTTTGTTGCCATCAAGGTTTGGGCACCTATCGAAGCATGGATTGCTGCAGTGTACAGGCCCCCATGTTACAATGTTCGAGATTTCCTCCAAAACATGCAAAGTCTTTTGGACTCCTTGGAAATTCTTGCCCAGCAGCCAATCATTGTCTGCGGTGACTTCAATGAGGACCTGTTATCCAATGGAAATAAAGTGATATTCCAGTTCTTTCAGTCAAGAGGATATAAACAACTCATCACAACTGCAACCACCGAGAAAAACACACTCCTGGATCACATGTACATCTCTCAGCCACAGCTCTGCCTGCAATCAGGTGTTTTGCAAACATATTATAGTTATCACAACCCAGTATACTGTATGTTAGAGATGTGAGGGGCCAGAAAGGAAAAGTGGGACGCTATGGTGTAGTGATGCAAGGGGCAGCGTTTCTGAGCGGGCCTCTTCAAGCCAGAAACGTTGTGGGCACCGGAACTGGCAGTGCAGGGGGCACCGGGACTGGTGGTGCAGGAAGCACTGGGACTGACAGTGCGGGGAGCACTGGGACTGGTGGTGCAGGAAGCACTGGGACTGACAGTGCGGGGGGCACCGGAACTGGGACTGGTGGTGCAGGAAGCACTGGGACTGACAGTGCGGGGAGCACCGGGACTGGTGGTGCAGGAAGCACTGGGACTGACAGTGCGGGGGGCACCGGGACTGGTGGTGCAGGAAGCACTGGGACTGACAGTGCAGGGGGCACCGGGACTGGTGGTGCAGGAAGCACTGGGACTGACAGTGCAGGGGGCACCGGGACTGGTGGTGCAGGAAGCACTGGGACTGACAGTGCAGGGGGCACCGGGACTGGTGGTGCAGGAAGCACTGGGACTGACAGTGCGGGGGGCACCTGAGGCCAGAAAGGAAAAGTGGGACGCTATGGTATAGTGATAAAGTGATGCAAGGGGCGGCGTTTCTGAGCGGGCCTCTTCAAGCCAGAAACGTTGTCCCCTTCACCTATTGCTGTATCACTCAGGAGTGACATTGACTTTGGGTCACTCATTAGGGCATCTTCAAAATTTGGCGGTCTCAATCTGGTGCAGCCATTTATTTATACTCTTTCTTTTTAATTGGTCTCATTTGTGGTTCGACTCGTTTTTTGGGGGTGTTTTTCTGTTCAGGTAAAATGTTGTGGTAGAATGATACAGTGATGCAAGGGGCGGCGTTTCTGAGCGGGCCTCTTCAAGCCAGAAACGTTGTCCCCTTCACCTATTACTGTATCACTCAGGAGTGACATTGACTTTGGGTCACTCATTAGTGGATTTGGTTTCATTGGCTTGTTTTTTTCTTCAGTTAAGATGCCACTTCACCATTTGATGAAATGTGGTCACTATGATTGTATAGTAACAAAGTTGTCCTTCAAAGAGGGGGGGGGTTGGGTGGTGGGTTTAAGTTATCAGTTGTAAGGAAATATCAGTATATCAGTAATTAAATATCAGTTGTAAGGAATGGTGGTGAGGGTGGGTGCAGCCCAGGTGTAAGGCCTGGTTCCAGGTAGGGCCCAACACAATGTCCTGTCGGCCAGGACAGAAGACAGCAGAGGCTTGGATTCCAACACCATTAGTTTTATTTAGACACCATATGTTGTTGCTGGTTTGTAATCATTTACACAGCAAAGAGGTGAAGTTGTGGAATCCAGTGGAGGCCAGGCAGCTTGTGCTCCGATGGTTTGCAGCAAAGGGATTTGCCACAGGCAGGAGGAGGCGGGGAGCACCTGAGGCGGAGGAGGTGCAGGGAGCAACTGAGGCTGAGGAGGAGGTGCCTGGAACACCTGATGCTGAGGAGGTGCAGGGAGCACCTGAGGCTGAGGAGGAGGCGCCTGGAATACCTGATGCTGAGGAGGTGCAGGGAGCACCTGAGGCTGAGGAGGAGGCGCCTGGAATACCTGATGCTGAGGAGGTGCAGGGAGCACCTGAGGCGGAGGAGGTGCAGGGAGCACCTGGAGCGAAGGAGGCGCAGGGAGCACCTGAGGCTGAGGAGCAGTCAAAGCAGCAGGAGGCTGCTGGTAAGGAGGTCCAGTTGCAGTTATTGTTACTGTTATGGTAAATGCAGTGTACTGTTTTTGTTGTTATTACAAGTTTGTCCATTAGTATAGCCACCAAGAGTGTGATGATCAGACCATGCTTACCAAGAAGCACCATGGAAGTTTGGAGATGTGAAAACAACTCAAGCTAAGTGTTGCCACCTCATTTCATTATACACAAACATTTTCAATAGTTTATTAATGGATCACAAAGTAGATTATCACCACATTCTCAAAGACACATTTCTTAAATGTGGTCATAAGGAAAGAATCAGCAGTAATACACCTGCCTATGTCCTCTGATCTGTTATAGACAATACCCAGCTGTTAAACCACTGCAATGAACACCTCAACGACTATGGCAACAGCTCCAGTGATGAAGCAGGACACCAGAGTAACGACACATCAAGGTCAGTCACAAGTGCAAACAGAGGACCACAGCACCACTCCCTCAACAGCCCCTTTTCCCTCACACACTCCCTTTCTTTGCCCCTATCCAAACATATCCCACTAGTGTGACTAACCCTAACCCTACTTACCAAGAAGCACCATGGAAGTTTGGAGATGTGAAAACAACTCAAGCTAAGTGTTGCCACCTCATTTCATTATACACAAACATTTTCAATAGTTTATTAATGGATCACAAAGTAGATTATCACCACATTCTCAAAGACACATTTCTTAAAATGTGGTCATAAGGAAAGAATCAGCAGTAATACACCTGCCTATGTCCTCTGATCTGTTATAGACAATACCCAGCTGTTAAACCACTGCAATGAACACCTCAACGACTATGGCAACAGCTCCAGTGATGAAGCAGGACACCAGAGTAACGACACATCAAGGTCAGTCACAAGTGCAAACAGAGGACCACAGCACCACTCCCTCAACAGCCCCTTTTCCCTCACACACTCCCTTTCTTTGCCCCTATCCAAACATATCCCACTAGTGTGACGAACAGACCATACTTACCAAGAAGCACCATGGAAGTTTGGAGATGTGAAAACAACTCAAGCTAAGTGTTGCCACCTCATTTCATTATACACAAACATTTTCAATAGTTTATTAATGGATCACAAAGTAGATTATCACCACATTCTCAAAGACACATTTCTTAAATGTGGTCATAAGGAAAGAATCAGCAGTAATACACCTGCCTATGTCCTCTGATCTGTTATAGACAATACCCAGCTGTTAAACCACTGCAATGAACACCTCAACGACTATGGCAACAGCTCCAGTGATGAAGCAGGACACCAGAGTAACGACACATCAAGGTCAGTCACAAGTGCAAACAGAGGACCACAGCACCACTCCCTCAACAGCCCCTTTTCCCTCACACCCTCCCTTTCTTTGCCCCCTATCCAAACATATCCCACTAGCCTCTATCACCTGCTTTGGCCACTCCCCCCTTCCTTGCCCCCCCCTACCCCCCGCATGTGCCAGAGACAGAACCTCTGACACCACCCACATTGCCCTGTCCCCTTCCCCGCACCACCACTGAAATCTATCTCCTTCCTAAAAGTTGTTTATTATGTTTGAACATAGGACAACGGGTTCAAGAGGAGCTGCAGAAGATGGAAGATGGCAAGAGTGAACAACACAGAAGACCGTGTCAGTGCCATCCAGGAAATGGTATGTCCAAACATAAACACATCAGAGTAAGGATTCCAAATTAGTCACTCAGCCAGGACAGGTCACCCACCGGTTGGCCAGCTCTATGTTGCTGCAGCAGGATCATTAGCTACTCTGGCTTTGTCAGAGATGGTGTATGTCCTTTGTCCTGCCAGTCAATGTCAGTGTAAACACTGGAGCCTTATCCACATTTAAAGCCGCATTTAAACTGTCAGCTACAAGTTAACCCATTCTGGTGTTTTGGCTGATATGTGGCACATATCTGATATGTGTTGTGAAACTGTTATATCATTGTACATTTTGGAGAATGCCTATGAGTGCGAGTCACATGTCATTGAGAATGCCGTGTGTGTTGTGTTGATCATGTGAATGCTTTATTCAGAAGGCCAGTGTTGTACATAATGCCTCCTGAAACTCACCAGTCATCTCCGAATACACAGATGATTGTGCCCAAACACAGCTCTATTTTAAACTCCAAATGTCTCCAATAATAATCTTTTTTCCTTTCACTTTGATATTCTGTGATTAGGTGTCGGTTTCAGAAATGTTGGACATTGATTTGAGAATTGAACCCCTCTGATACAGATGCTTTATTTGATTGTTCATTGATTTTGCTTTCAGCGTGCCAGGCGACAGAGGTCAAAGCCTGGCCTGGGACCTTGCATGGCTTCTGCATGAGACCAACAGGTCTGTGTTACAATGTTTGCATGGCAGGACTAGTAGAATGTTTGAAAGCATGCTCATCTCCTCTTTCATGAAACTTGTTGTAATATACGAGAACAGAATAATTTCTCAGTGTTTGCATGTGCTAGGTTTGCTGGTGTGGAGAAGATGTTCGTTACCCCTTGACAAGAATGGCCACGGCAACACCACCTGACCAACAACTGGTAAGTATTCTGATCTCTCTCAGTGGACTTACAATTGGCTCATGATCATTTGAATTGTGATTTTTATTGGTTTCTATTTCCTAGATGCTCTCTGGCACATCACCACTTCCTCCCAGCTGTACTCCAGTCTTCCCTACTCACAGCTCCCTGCCAGCTACTCCATTCGCTGCTGGCTCCCCAACTGCAGCTCAACAGCTAGTAAGTCTTTGTGTTACTTGACTTATTACCTACATAGCAGTGCTATGTTAAATAGCTGATGTACGTGATTTATCATGTGATGGCACATGATATATCACGTACCTCGCATATTTCACTCACTCAATTGGTACTTGATCAAGATTGTAGGACAATGCAGATTTTATTGACACTTTATTGTATCTAGGTTCCCATAGTTGTTTTAATGGTCCAATACTATACCTTTTACAATGTCATTCTGATGTCTACTTGTGGTATGCTCTGAATGTTTATTTAGATTATTTTATCTCCCCCAGACTCTGGATTTGCTGACCAAGGTGGCCCCTCTGCCAAAGGATGTCATCACCAGCTTAGCCCCCAGCGTTCATCTTCCCACCCCCTCACAACCACTGTCTCTACTGCTGCTGCAACATTGCTTCCTCTGAGGGCGATGGGAACTCCACTTGGACTGCCAGTGCCACAGGCACTGACTGGTGTATTAACCACTCACCTAAATAATCTGCACAAACCCATCCACTATTGGGCTCATGTTTTGCAGCAAAGTGTTGTCTGTCATCATCTGGGGGGCCTTACACAGTTCAGGTGATACGGGGGTTTCCCAGAGCCGTAGGTCTGCCTGCTATTGGTCCGTAATCACTGTCTTTTGTGTTGTCTATTTTACTCCAAACAGGCAAGTAATTTAAGAAATGATCACCCTAAAGTTGGTATGAAAAGGTGAAGTTAGCTAAACAGACCAACACCGTGTTTCGCCCAGATTGTAAAGATGTTTAGTCACTGTTACAAATTGTGGCATATTAACATGGTGGTGAATGGGAACAACGGGACTTCTGAGTCCTGCCTCAGGTGGCCATTCAATGGACTGCAGCTTTCAGGGTTACTTCTGTGTCCTCATGGGAAAACCTCAAAGCTTGCCTACTGCTATTAACCCTAACATACATAGGGTCAACATCTATGTCTTTTAATGGTGGGAGGTAACTCACACATGCAACACAGAACATGCTAACTCCACACAGAAAGGACCAGGGGGTCATGTCTTTGTTTTTTGATTTGAGCAGTTTGCCATATTTTTCTTGTGCTAATATGTCTAACTCATTGTTTTGTCTCCGGTGT
This sequence comes from Poromitra crassiceps, assembly GCF_964638095.1. Taxonomy (NCBI): domain Eukaryota; kingdom Metazoa; phylum Chordata; class Actinopteri; order Beryciformes; family Melamphaidae; genus Poromitra; species Poromitra crassiceps. Next base: position 15,702 of record NW_028151797.1, read on the forward strand.
TGCTTCTGGATCAGTGTAAAACTCTTCTGATCTGAGATATTTCATTAAATTGAGCTTGTAATCAGGATGTAGGTCAGATGTAACACCACCTGTATGTACATCTGATGTAGGTCAGATGTAGGACAGTCTAAATTATCCTACAATGACAGGTAGGATGCAATCTACTTCATCATTAGATTAAATAAGGTCATAATTGAATAGTAACAAAGTTGTCCTCCAAAGTGTGTGTATATGGGGGGGGGTTTGGGTGGTGGGTTTAAAAAGTTATGAAGAGTTAAACTATTCTTCAGATATGTGCATTCATTTTTGGTTGTTTTATAGACGTTATAATTGAATAGTAACAAAGTTGTCCTCCAAAGTGTGTGTATATGGGGGGGGTTTGGGTGGTGGGTTTAAAAAGTTATGAAGAGTTAAACTATTCTTCAGATATGTGCATTCATTTTTGGTTGTTTTATAGACATAATTGAAGAGTAACAAAGTTGTCCTCCAAAGTGTGTGTATATGGGGGGGGTTTGGGTGGTGGGTTTAAAAAGTTATGAAGAGTTAAACTATTCTTCAGATATGTGCATTCATTTTATCATTTGGCCTAATTACATATAAACAAAGTTGTCTTCCAGAGCAGGGTTGGGGTTGGGTGGTTGGTAGGTAAAAGAAAAAGTGGCTGTGTTGTATGCACTCTGTGGCTGGGATTTCATGCTGTGCAAATTAGCCTGCTTGTGCAGATTTCCTTTTTCTAAATATTTTTAAATAAAAGTCAGAATTGACCAAAACCTTTTTCTCCTTTCATGTCTGTCACATGAAGGACCACGACCCAATTAGGTGGGTCAAGGTGAACATCTACAGCTAAATCGAGAAATTACATTACACTGTTGAATAAGGCATACATTGTTATGTATGTAATGGTTTGTATGTGAAACAGGATCCAACGAAGTGAAATAGCTTCCAGATACCCCGAGTGACTCACCATGACAGTCGCAAATTGGCAAAGACATGACACAACTGTATCTGTATAGGCAAGAATGAAAGGCTGCATTTATATTTCTATAAGAATAACATTTGTCTGTTCAAGTTGTGCTCTTTCAATCATTGTCAACACAGCTTTCAGTAGGAGGAACTTGATGTAGCATCCTTTCCTGTCTTCGGACCAACAAGTCTACCAGTATACAAAGATAGTGTGTATTTTCTTAATATTTAGCATTTATTTGCTTTGGGAAATGCAAAACCACCTGCCTATCTCTGGCTTGATGTGTAGCTTCTATTCCTCATATTTGTCAATATTCATATTCATTCTGATTCATAACCTTACTATCAGAGGTTTATGTATTTCTTTGTAATTGATTGTATTATGCATTTAATATTAATTATTCTCACATGGACAAATGACAAAGGCAAAACCACAACCACACACATTACAATCAGGATTTTTTAATGTATTTTTGGACAGGACAGAGACAAATTGGAGCGACTGGGCGAATTCCTCATGTGAGTGCATGAAACAAGTCAGCAGATGGCGACATAATTGTCTTATCCAACCCAAATTAATGAACAGATAGGTTTAGGGAGTAATTGATGACATCTAATCTGGTAACTGTAATCAGGCTAGAAAAAAATAAATTTTTCTGTAACTTGCAGTTAAACAAAAAAAATGTGATGAACATCAGAGTTACATTTAGTAAACATTTGGGATTACTAGCAAGATTTCAGTTTCAAATACATTTATTGGAGATTCTATGTATTGGATAGTGTATATTTCCCCAAGTGGCTGTGCACTGTAAATATTGACTCCTATTATTAATGTTTGATATAAGGGTCAAATAAAGAACACCAAAAAACATGGAGAAAAAACACTTGGCTGTTAAAAATGACCAGTGCAATAAAAAAAAAATAGAAACCAGATGGTATCAGTATAGTATCAGTGCATTGTAAATTCAAAAATGGAATTGTTACAGTTACATTGCTTTGATATTGTGATATTTGGATTACATTACTGATTACGATATTTAACAGGTAATTGGTAATCGCGTTGCATTTTTAAAGTAATCCCCCGAACCCTGTGATCAGACTATAAAACTCACATTTGAACTTGGTTTCTCTTGATTACTAGTAGGAGTGGGATGATATAGCCTATATATATAACAATACATCATCAACATCATATGTTGTATTTGTCCTGACTCAGGCCCGGCACAAAAACCCCAAATGAGCAGATATGGCAACAGGACAGGATTACCAGTTCTTTACTGAGAGGTAGCATTTACAAGGGATCCCCCTTGTCAAGGGCAAATTAAGAGAGAGCTTGTAGAGGCTTGAGTCTTGCAGAGGAGCGAGGCTGTGATGCTTTGAAACTGGTGGAGCCTGGGCCGGTGGAGTTCAGGAGTTTGGACTTAACGTCCCCAGATCAAGACTGCTGGCTTGTGAGCTGGAGGTGGATGGATGGAGTCTCTGAGTGTGACAGGAGCATCTATGAAAGGAGAGCAGAGCAGTTTTCACCTGTCCACATGCAGCAGCATGACCGAAGCGTCAGATTAGCTCGCGAATAGCGGCCAAACCACTTGACAAAACCCTTTGCCAAGTCAGAGCATGTCCTCAATGAGCCGCTCATTTTGAGGTATGGCATGTCTATGTCGTGTGAAAGATGTGGGAGTTATTACGCGCCGAACTTTGTGGCAGATATATTCCGGGCCTTGCCCCCCTTAATTTTCCACCCCGAGTCCTACGCCGCCATCCGTGAGTGTTGCCCCCCTTAATTTTCCACCCCGATTCCAACGCCGCCATTCGTGAGTCTCTACGAGTTACGGTTGCGGAGATACGTTGCTGTAGCGCCCCCCATAGGCAAACAATAGCGCCCCCTACACGCCAAATGACACTATCTCTTCTGAAATCAACTCAGAAGTGTCAAGTGTCATACAAGAAGGAAGGCTGGCCATAATGAGAATGAATCCGCACTTCCTGCCGCCCTTCAAAATAAAACAATTTCGAAGGGACAGGCACTGAATGCTGCTATAGCGCCCCCTAAAGGCGAAATGACAAAATACTTCTGATATAGGCTCAGAGTACATCCCTCCACACCTGTACCAAGTTTGGTTAGCATCGGACGATCTTTGTGAAATAGGCCCCACCCACAGAAAGTTGGAAGTCGATTATATGGCAACGGTGCGTTTTTTTCAAAAACTTCCAAATCAGTGTTGTGCAGGACAGTCCCCACATGATGTGTGCGTTGGTTTGGTGAAGATTGGACAAAATTTCAAGGAGAAATGGCAAAAAAACGGTTTTGGACAAAATGCAAAATGGCGGAAAATCTAGTCAGACGGAAATGGGCGTGGCCTAGTTGAGTAGATGCGGGAGGACCCAAGGAATCCAGGGAAAAAAGAATTTTGATGATACACCCTACGGTTCAAAAGTTATCGAGCAAAAGGTAAGGAGGGCTGTTATAGCGCCACCATATGGTCAATTGGTGCAGTTTTTTCGGGGATAGTAAAATACCCCTCAGTGCACCTCCCTACCAAGTTTGGTAGCTGTAGCGGTTATGGTTTCTGAATTACAGCTAATTTACTGCAAGATTTTGCAAGATTTTTCGAAACCCCATGCAAGTCAATGGGGAAAAAAATGGCGCTTAATGGCGAATTGCGGCCAAACCGCTTTCACAAACCCTTAGCAAAGTCATAGCACACCTGTCCTCAATAAGCCGGTCATTTTGAGGTCTGGCATGTCTATGTGGCGCAAAAATTGGGGGCGTTGTTACGCGCAGAAGTTTTTGGCAGATATAAGAATAATAATAATAATAATAAGTATGTGGGATTTCAAGATTGTGCCTTGCTTGTCAGCAAGCACAATAATAATAAGTATGTGGGATTTCAAGATTGTGCCTTGCTTGTCAGCAAGCACAATAATAATGGGGGACTTTGTAATTTGTGCCTTGCTTTCAGCCAAAGTGTCAAGTGTCATACAAGAAGGAAGGCTGGCCATAATGAGAATGAATCTGCACTTCCTGCCGCCCTTCAAAATAAAACCATTTAGAAGGGACAGGCACTGAATGCTGCTATAGCGCCCCCTAAAGGCTAAATGACAAAATACTTCTGATATAGGCTCAGAGTACATCCCTCCACACCTGTACCAAGTTTGGTTAGCATCGGACGATTTTTGTGAAATAGGCCCCACCCACAGAAGATTGGAAGTGGATTATATCGCAATGGTGTGTTTTTTTTTTTTTACTTCCAAATCAGTGTTGTGCAGGACAGTCCCCACATGATGTGTGCGTTGGTTTGGTGAAGATTGGACAAAATTTCAAGGAGAAATGGCAAAAAAACTGTTTTGGACAAAATGCAAAATGGCGGAAAATCTAGTCAGACGGAAATGGGCGTGGCCTAGTTGAGTAGATGCGGGAGGACCCAAGGAATCCAGGGAAAAAATAATTTTGATGATAAACCCTACGGTTCAAAAGTTATGGACCAAAAGGTAAGGAGGGCTGTTATAGCGCCACCATCTGGCCAATTGGTGCAATTTTTTCGGGGATAGTAAAAGACCCCTCAGTGCACCTCCCTACCAAGTTTCGTAGCTCTAGCTATTATGGTTTCTGAATGACACCTAATTTACTGCAAGATTTTGCAAGATTTTTCCCAACCCCATGCAAGTCAATGGGGGAAAAAATGGCGCTTAATGGCGAATTGCGGCCAAACCGCTTTCACAAACCCTTAGCAAAGTCATAGCACACCTGTCCTCAATAAGCCGGTCATTTTGAGGTCTGGCATGTCTATGTGGCGCAAAAATTGGGGGCGTTGTTACGCGCAGAAGTTTTTGGCAGATATAAGAATAGGAATAATAAGTATGTGGGATTTCAAGATTGTGCCTTGCTTGTCAGCAAGCACAATAATAATGGGGGACTTTGTAATTTGTGCCTTGCTTTCAGCCAAAGTGTCAAGTGTCATACAAGAAGGAAGGCTGGCCATAATGAGAATGAATCTGCACTTCCTGCCGCCCTTCAAAATAAAACCATTTAGAAGGGACAGGCACTGAATGCTGCTATAGCGCCCCCTAAAGGCTAAATGACAAAATACTTCTGATATAGGCTCAGAGTACATCCCTCCACACCTGTACCAAGTTTGGTTAGCATCGGACGATTTTTGTGAAATAGGCCCCACCCACAGAAGATTGGAAGTGGATTATATCGCAATGGTGTGTTTTTTTTTTTTTACTTCCAAATCAGTGTTGTGCAGGACAGTCCCCACATGATGTGTGCGTTGGTTTGGTGAAGATTGGACAAAATTTCAAGGAGAAATGGCAAAAAAACTGTTTTGGACAAAATGCAAAATGGCGGAAAATCTAGTCAGACGGAAATGGGCGTGGCCTAGTTGAGTAGATGCGGGAGGACCCAAGGAATCCAGGGAAAAAATAATTTTGATGATAAACCCTACGGTTCAAAAGTTATGGACCAAAAGGTAAGGAGGGCTGTTATAGCGCCACCATCTGGCCAATTGGTGCAATTTTTTCGGGGATAGTAAAAGACCCCTCAGTGCACCTCCCTACCAAGTTTCGTAGCTCTAGCTATTATGGTTTCTGAATGACACCTAATTTACTGCAAGATTTTGCAAGATTTTTCCCAACCCCATGCAAGTCAATGGGGGAAAAAATGGCGCTTAATGGCGAATTGCGGCCAAACCGCTTTCACAAACCCTTAGCAAAGTCATAGCACACCTGTCCTCAATAAGCCGGTCATTTTGAGGTCTGGCATGTCTATGTGGCGCAAAAATTGGGGGCGTTGTTACGCGCAGAAGTTTTTGGCAGATATAAGAATAGGAATAATAAGTATGTGGGATTTCAAGATTGTGCCTTGCTTGTCAGCAAGCACAATAATAATGGGGGACTTTGTAATTTGTGCCTTGCTTTCAGCCAAAGTGTCAAGTGTCATACAAGAAGGAAGGCTGGCCATAATGAGAATGAATCTGCACTTCCTGCCGCCCTTCAAAATAAAACCATTTAGAAGGGACAGGCACTGAATGCTGCTATAGCGCCCCCTAAAGGCTAAATGACAAAATACTTCTGATATAGGCTCAGAGTACATCCCTCCACACCTGTACCAAGTTTGGTTAGCATCGGACGATTTTTGTGAAATAGGCCCCACCCACAGAAGATTGGAAGTGGATTATATCGCAATGGTGTGTTTTTTTTTTTTTACTTCCAAATCAGTGTTGTGCAGGACAGTCCCCACATGATGTGTGCGTTGGTTTGGTGAAGATTGGACAAAATTTCAAGGAGAAATGGCAAAAAAACTGTTTTGGACAAAATGCAAAATGGCGGAAAATCTAGTCAGACGGAAATGGGCGTGGCCTAGTTGAGTAGATGCGGGAGGACCCAAGGAATCCAGGGAAAAAATAATTTTGATGATAAACCCTACGGTTCAAAAGTTATGGACCAAAAGGTAAGGAGGGCTGTTATAGCGCCACCATCTGGCCAATTGGTGCAATTTTTTCGGGGATAGTAAAAGACCCCTCAGTGCACCTCCCTACCAAGTTTCGTAGCTCTAGCTATTATGGTTTCTGAATGACACCTAATTTACTGCAAGATTTTGCAAGATTTTTCCCAACCCCATGCAAGTCAATGGGGGAAAAAATGGCGCTTAATGGCGAATTGCGGCCAAACCGCTTTCACAAACCCTTAGCAAAGTCATAGCACACCTGTCCTCAATAAGCCGGTCATTTTGAGGTCTGGCATGTCTATGTGGCGCAAAAATTGGGGGCGTTGTTACGCGCAGAAGTTTTTGGCAGATATAAGAATAGGAATAATAAGTATGTGGGATTTCAAGATTGTGCCTTGCTTGTCAGCAAGCACAATAATAATGGGGGACTTTGTAATTTGTGCCTTGCTTTCAGCCAAAGTGTCAAGTGTCATACAAGAAGGAAGGCTGGCCATAATGAGAATGAATCTGCACTTCCTGCCGCCCTTCAAAATAAAACCATTTAGAAGGGACAGGCACTGAATGCTGCTATAGCGCCCCCTAAAGGCTAAATGACAAAATACTTCTGATATAGGCTCAGAGTACATCCCTCCACACCTGTACCAAGTTTGGTTAGCATCGGACGATTTTTGTGAAATAGGCCCCACCCACAGAAGATTGGAAGTGGATTATATCGCAATGGTGTGTTTTTTTTTTTTTACTTCCAAATCAGTGTTGTGCAGGACAGTCCCCACATGATGTGTGCGTTGGTTTGGTGAAGATTGGACAAAATTTCAAGGAGAAATGGCAAAAAAACTGTTTTGGACAAAATGCAAAATGGCGGAAAATCTAGTCAGACGGAAATGGGCGTGGCCTAGTTGAGTAGATGCGGGAGGACCCAAGGAATCCAGGGAAAAAATAATTTTGATGATAAACCCTACGGTTCAAAAGTTATGGACCAAAAGGTAAGGAGGGCTGTTATAGCGCCACCATCTGGCCAATTGGTGCAATTTTTTCGGGGATAGTAAAAGACCCCTCAGTGCACCTCCCTACCAAGTTTCGTAGCTCTAGCTATTATGGTTTCTGAATGACACCTAATTTACTGCAAGATTTTGCAAGATTTTTCCCAACCCCATGCAAGTCAATGGGGGAAAAAATGGCGCTTAATGGCGAATTGCGGCCAAACCGCTTTCACAAACCCTTAGCAAAGTCATAGCACACCTGTCCTCAATAAGCCGGTCATTTTGAGGTCTGGCATGTCTATGTGGCGCAAAAATTGGGGGCGTTGTTACGCGCAGAAGTTTTTGGCAGATATAAGAATAGGAATAATAAGTATGTGGGATTTCAAGATTGTGCCTTGCTTGTCAGCAAGCACAATAATAATGGGGGACTTTGTAATTTGTGCCTTGCTTTCAGCCAAAGTGTCAAGTGTCATACAAGAAGGAAGGCTGGCCATAATGAGAATGAATCTGCACTTCCTGCCGCCCTTCAAAATAAAACCATTTAGAAGGGACAGGCACTGAATGCTGCTATAGCGCCCCCTAAAGGCTAAATGACAAAATACTTCTGATATAGGCTCAGAGTACATCCCTCCACACCTGTACCAAGTTTGGTTAGCATCGGACGATTTTTGTGAAATAGGCCCCACCCACAGAAGATTGGAAGTGGATTATATCGCAATGGTGTGTTTTTTTTTTTTTACTTCCAAATCAGTGTTGTGCAGGACAGTCCCCACATGATGTGTGCGTTGGTTTGGTGAAGATTGGACAAAATTTCAAGGAGAAATGGCAAAAAAACTGTTTTGGACAAAATGCAAAATGGCGGAAAATCTAGTCAGACGGAAATGGGCGTGGCCTAGTTGAGTAGATGCGGGAGGACCCAAGGAATCCAGGGAAAAAATAATTTTGATGATAAACCCTACGGTTCAAAAGTTATGGACCAAAAGGTAAGGAGGGCTGTTATAGCGCCACCATCTGGCCAATTGGTGCAATTTTTTCGGGGATAGTAAAAGACCCCTCAGTGCACCTCCCTACCAAGTTTCGTAGCTCTAGCTATTATGGTTTCTGAATGACACCTAATTTACTGCAAGATTTTGCAAGATTTTTCCCAACCCCATGCAAGTCAATGGGGGAAAAAATGGCGCTTAATGGCGAATTGCGGCCAAACCGCTTTCACAAACCCTTAGCAAAGTCATAGCACACCTGTCCTCAATAAGCCGGTCATTTTGAGGTCTGGCATGTCTATGTGGCGCAAAAATTGGGGGCGTTGTTACGCGCAGAAGTTTTTGGCAGATATAAGAATAGGAATAATAAGTATGTGGGATTTCAAGATTGTGCCTTGCTTGTCAGCAAGCACAATAATAATGGGGGACTTTGTAATTTGTGCCTTGCTTTCAGCCAAAGTGTCAAGTGTCATACAAGAAGGAAGGCTGGCCATAATGAGAATGAATCTGCACTTCCTGCCGCCCTTCAAAATAAAACCATTTAGAAGGGACAGGCACTGAATGCTGCTATAGCGCCCCCTAAAGGCTAAATGACAAAATACTTCTGATATAGGCTCAGAGTACATCCCTCCACACCTGTACCAAGTTTGGTTAGCATCGGACGATTTTTGTGAAATAGGCCCCACCCACAGAAGATTGGAAGTGGATTATATCGCAATGGTGTGTTTTTTTTTTTTTACTTCCAAATCAGTGTTGTGCAGGACAGTCCCCACATGATGTGTGCGTTGGTTTGGTGAAGATTGGACAAAATTTCAAGGAGAAATGGCAAAAAAACTGTTTTGGACAAAATGCAAAATGGCGGAAAATCTAGTCAGACGGAAATGGGCGTGGCCTAGTTGAGTAGATGCGGGAGGACCCAAGGAATCCAGGGAAAAAATAATTTTGATGATAAACCCTACGGTTCAAAAGTTATGGACCAAAAGGTAAGGAGGGCTGTTATAGCGCCACCATCTGGCCAATTGGTGCAATTTTTTCGGGGATAGTAAAAGACCCCTCAGTGCACCTCCCTACCAAGTTTCGTAGCTCTAGCTATTATGGTTTCTGAATGACACCTAATTTACTGCAAGATTTTGCAAGATTTTTCCCAACCCCATGCAAGTCAATGGGGGAAAAAATGGCGCTTAATGGCGAATTGCGGCCAAACCGCTTTCACAAACCCTTAGCAAAGTCATAGCACACCTGTCCTCAATAAGCCGGTCATTTTGAGGTCTGGCATGTCTATGTGGCGCAAAAATTGGGGGCGTTGTTACGCGCAGAAGTTTTTGGCAGATATAAGAATAGGAATAATAAGTATGTGGGATTTCAAGATTGTGCCTTGCTTGTCAGCAAGCACAATAATAATGGGGGACTTTGTAATTTGTGCCTTGCTTTCAGCCAAAGTGTCAAGTGTCATACAAGAAGGAAGGCTGGCCATAATGAGAATGAATCTGCACTTCCTGCCGCCCTTCAAAATAAAACCATTTAGAAGGGACAGGCACTGAATGCTGCTATAGCGCCCCCTAAAGGCTAAATGACAAAATACTTCTGATATAGGCTCAGAGTACATCCCTCCACACCTGTACCAAGTTTGGTTAGCATCGGACGATTTTTGTGAAATAGGCCCCACCCACAGAAGATTGGAAGTGGATTATATCGCAATGGTGTGTTTTTTTTTTTTTACTTCCAAATCAGTGTTGTGCAGGACAGTCCCCACATGATGTGTGCGTTGGTTTGGTGAAGATTGGACAAAATTTCAAGGAGAAATGGCAAAAAAACTGTTTTGGACAAAATGCAAAATGGCGGAAAATCTAGTCAGACGGAAATGGGCGTGGCCTAGTTGAGTAGATGCGGGAGGACCCAAGGAATCCAGGGAAAAAATAATTTTGATGATAAACCCTACGGTTCAAAAGTTATGGACCAAAAGGTAAGGAGGGCTGTTATAGCGCCACCATCTGGCCAATTGGTGCAATTTTTTCGGGGATAGTAAAAGACCCCTCAGTGCACCTCCCTACCAAGTTTCGTAGCTCTAGCTATTATGGTTTCTGAATGACACCTAATTTACTGCAAGATTTTGCAAGATTTTTCCCAACCCCATGCAAGTCAATGGGGGAAAAAATGGCGCTTAATGGCGAATTGCGGCCAAACCGCTTTCACAAACCCTTAGCAAAGTCATAGCACACCTGTCCTCAATAAGCCGGTCATTTTGAGGTCTGGCATGTCTATGTGGCGCAAAAATTGGGGGCGTTGTTACGCGCAGAAGTTTTTGGCAGATATAAGAATAGGAATAATAAGTATGTGGGATTTCAAGATTGTGCCTTGCTTGTCAGCAAGCACAATAATAATGGGGGACTTTGTAATTTGTGCCTTGCTTTCAGCCAAAGTGTCAAGTGTCATACAAGAAGGAAGGCTGGCCATAATGAGAATGAATCTGCACTTCCTGCCGCCCTTCAAAATAAAACCATTTAGAAGGGACAGGCACTGAATGCTGCTATAGCGCCCCCTAAAGGCTAAATGACAAAATACTTCTGATATAGGCTCAGAGTACATCCCTCCACACCTGTACCAAGTTTGGTTAGCATCGGACGATTTTTGTGAAATAGGCCCCACCCACAGAAGATTGGAAGTGGATTATATCGCAATGGTGTGTTTTTTTTTTTTTACTTCCAAATCAGTGTTGTGCAGGACAGTCCCCACATGATGTGTGCGTTGGTTTGGTGAAGATTGGACAAAATTTCAAGGAGAAATGGCAAAAAAACTGTTTTGGACAAAATGCAAAATGGCGGAAAATCTAGTCAGACGGAAATGGGCGTGGCCTAGTTGAGTAGATGCGGGAGGACCCAAGGAATCCAGGGAAAAAATAATTTTGATGATAAACCCTACGGTTCAAAAGTTATGGACCAAAAGGTAAGGAGGGCTGTTATAGCGCCACCATCTGGCCAATTGGTGCAATTTTTTCGGGGATAGTAAAAGACCCCTCAGTGCACCTCCCTACCAAGTTTCGTAGCTCTAGCTATTATGGTTTCTGAATGACACCTAATTTACTGCAAGATTTTGCAAGATTTTTCCCAACCCCATGCAAGTCAATGGGGGAAAAAATGGCGCTTAATGGCGAATTGCGGCCAAACCGCTTTCACAAACCCTTAGCAAAGTCATAGCACACCTGTCCTCAATAAGCCGGTCATTTTGAGGTCTGGCATGTCTATGTGGCGCAAAAATTGGGGGCGTTGTTACGCGCAGAAGTTTTTGGCAGATATAAGAATAGGAACTAGAATGTCTACATTTCCTACCGAAAATGTAATTGTGCTTGCGTCCTCGCCATGCACCGCCTGGCTTGCAAGGTCCCTGCCCATGCAATTAGGGGGACTAATGCTGCCTTCCAGACACCTGGGACGTGGGTGTTTCCCATTGGAAAAGTCCCAGTCCCCACCTTCAACACAACCCTTTGAAACTGGTGGAGCCTGGGCCTGTGGAGGTCAGGAGTTTGGACTTAACGTCCCCAGATCGAGATGATGGCTTGTGAGCTGGAGGTGGATGGATGGAGTCTATGAGTGTGACAGGAGCATCTATGAAAGGAGAGCAGAGCAGTTTTCACCTGTCCACATGCAGCAGCATGACCGAAGCGTCAGATTAGCTCGCGAATAGCGGCCAAACCGCTTGACAAAACCCTTTGCCAAGTCAGAGCATGTCCTCAATGAGCCGCTCATTTTGAGGTATGGCATGTCTATGTCGTGTGAAAGATGTGGGAGTTATTACGCGTCGAACTTTGTGGCAGATATATTCCGGGCCTTGCCCCCCTTAATTTTCCACCCCGAGTCCTACGCCGCCATCCGTGAGTGTTGCCCCCCTTAATTTTCCACCCCGAGTCCAACGCCGCCATCCGTGAGTGTGTAGGAGTTACGGTTGCGGAGATACGCTGCTGTAGCTCCCCCTGTAGGCAAAGTATAGCGCCCCCTAGAGGCCAAATGACACTTTATTTTCTGAAATCAGCTCAGCAGAAGTGTCAAGTGTCATACAAGAAGGAAGGCTGGCCATAATGACAATGAATCCGCACTTCCTGCCGCCCTTCAAAATAAAACAATTTAGAAGGGACAGGCACTGAATACTGCTATAGCGCCCGCTAAAGGCTAAATGACACAATATTTGTGCTATAGGCTCAGAGTACATCCGTCCACACCTGTACCAAGTCTGTACCAAGTTTGGTTAGCATCGGACGATTTTTGTGAAATAGGCCCCACCCACAGAAAGTTGGAAGTGGATTATATCGCAACGGTGGTTTTTTTTTTAAAACTTCCAAATCAGTGTTGTGCAGGACAGTCCCCACATGATGTGTGCGTTGGTTTGGTGAAGATTGGACAAAGTTTCAAGGAGAAATGGCAAAAAAACTGTTTTGGACAAAATGCAAAATGGCGGAAAATCTAGTCAGACGCAAATGGGCGTGGCCTAGTTGAGTAGATGCGGGAGGACCCAAGGAATCCAGGGAAAAAAGAATTTTGATGATAAACCCTACGGTTCAAAAGTTATCGAGCAAAAGGTAAGGAGGGCTGTTATAGCGCCACCATATGGTCAATTGGTGCAATTTTTTCGGCGATAGTAAAAGACCCCTCAGTGCACCTCCCTACCAAGTTTCGTAGCTCTAGCTGTTATGGTTTCTGAATGACAGCTAATTTACTGCAAGATTTTGCAAGATTTTTCCAAACCCCATGCAAGTCAATGGGGAAAAAAATGTCGCTTAATGGCGAATTGCGGCCAAACCGCTTTCACAAACCCTTAGCAAAGTCATAGCATACATGTCCTCAATAAGCCGGTCATTTTGAGGTCTGGCATGTCTATGTGGCGCAAAAATTGGGGGAGTTATTAGTCGTAGAACTTTTTGGCAGATAGAATAATAATAAGTATGTGGGATTTCAAGATTGTGCCTTGCTTGTCAGCAAGCACAATAATTATTGCTTTTATCTCGGAAACGGAAGGTGCAATCGTGATTCCGCCCACCATTAGCATACTTTTTCACCCCGATTCCAACGCCGCCATCCGTGAGTCTCTACGAGTTACGGTTGCGGAGATACGTTGCTGTAGCGCCCCCCATAGGCAAACAATAGCGCCCCCTACACGCCAAATGACACTATCTCTTCTGAAATCAACTCAGAAGTGTCAAGTGTCATACAAGAAGGAAGGCTGGCCATAATGAGAATGAATCTGCACTTCCTGCCGCCCTTCAAAATAAAACCATTTAGAAGGGACAGGCACCGAATGCTGCTATAGCGCCCCCTAAAGGCTAAATGACAAAATAGTTCTGATATAGGCTCAGAGTACATCCCTCCACACCTGTACCAAGTTTGGTTAGCATCGGACGATCTTTGTGAAATAGGCCCCACCCACAGAAAGTTGGAAGTGGATTATATGGCAACGGTGCATTTTTTTCAAAAACTTCCAAATCAGTGTTGTGCAGGACAGTCCCCACATGATGTGTGCGTTGGTTTGGTGAAGATTGGACAAAGTTTCAAGGAGAAATCGCAAAAAAACTGTTTTGGACAAAATGCAAAATGGCGGAAAATCTAGTCAGACGCAAATGGGCGTGGCCTAGTTGAGTAGATGCGGGAGGACCCAAGGAATCCAGGGAAAAAAGAATTTTGATGATAGACCCTACGGTTCAAAAGTTATGGACCAAAAGGTAAGGAGGGCTGTTATAGCGCCACCATCTGGTCAATTGGTGAAATTTTTTCGGGGATAGTAAAAGACCCCTCAGTGCACCCCCCTACCAAGTTTCGTAGCTCTAGCTGTTATGGTTTCTGAATGACAGCTAATTTACTGCAAGATTTTGTATGATTTTTCCAAACCCCATGCAAGTCAATGGGGAAAAAAATGGCGCTTAATGGCGAATTGCGGCCAAACCGCTTTCACAAACCCTTAACAAAGTCATAGCACACCTGTCCTCAATAAGCCGGTCATTTTGAGGTCTGGCATGTCTATGTGGCGCAAAAATTGGGGGAGTTATTAGTCGTAGAACTTTTTGGCAGATAGAATAATAATAAGTATGTGGGATTTCAAGATTGTGCCTTGCTTGTCAGCAAGCACAATAATTATTGCTTTTATCTCGGAAACGGAAGGTGCAATCGTGATTCCGCCCACCATTAGCATACTTTTTCACCCCGATTCCAACGCCGCCATCCGTGAGTCTCTACGAGTTACGGTTGCGGAGATACGTTGCTGTAGCGCCCCCCATAGGCAAACAATAGCGCCCCCTACACGCCAAATGACACTATCTCTTCTGAAATCAACTCAGAAGTGTCAAGTGTCATACAAGAAGGAAGGCTGGCCATAATGAGAATGAATCTGCACTTCCTGCCGCCCTTCAAAATAAAACCATTTAGAAGGGACAGGCACCGAATGCTGCTATAGCGCCCCCTAAAGGCTAAATGACAAAATAGTTCTGATATAGGCTCAGAGTACATCCCTCCACACCTGTACCAAGTTTGGTTAGCATCGGACGATCTTTGTGAAATAGGCCCCACCCACAGAAAGTTGGAAGTGGATTATATGGCAACGGTGCATTTTTTTCAAAAACTTCCAAATCAGTGTTGTGCAGGACAGTCCCCACATGATGTGTGCGTTGGTTTGGTGAAGATTGGACAAAGTTTCAAGGAGAAATCGCAAAAAAACTGTTTTGGACAAAATGCAAAATGGCGGAAAATCTAGTCAGACGCAAATGGGCGTGGCCTAGTTGAGTAGATGCGGGAGGACCCAAGGAATCCAGGGAAAAAAGAATTTTGATGATAGACCCTACGGTTCAAAAGTTATGGACCAAAAGGTAAGGAGGGCTGTTATAGCGCCACCATCTGGTCAATTGGTGAAATTTTTTCGGGGATAGTAAAAGACCCCTCAGTGCACCCCCCTACCAAGTTTCGTAGCTCTAGCTGTTATGGTTTCTGAATGACAGCTAATTTACTGCAAGATTTTGTATGATTTTTCCAAACCCCATGCAAGTCAATGGGGAAAAAAATGGCGCTTAATGGCGAATTGCGGCCAAACCGCTTTCACAAACCCTTAACAAAGTCATAGCACACCTGTCCTCAATAAGCCGGTCATTTTGAGGTCTGGCATGTCTATGTGGCGCAAAAATTGGGGGAGTTATTAGTCGTAGAACTTTTTGGCAGATAGAATAATAATAAGTATGTGGGATTTCAAGATTGTGCCTTGCTTGTCAGCAAGCACAATAATTATTGCTTTTATCTCGGAAACGGAAGGTGCAATCGTGATTCCGCCCACCATTAGCATACTTTTTCACCCCGATTCCAACGCCGCCATCCGTGAGTCTCTACGAGTTACGGTTGCGGAGATACGTTGCTGTAGCGCCCCCCATAGGCAAACAATAGCGCCCCCTACACGCCAAATGACACTATCTCTTCTGAAATCAACTCAGAAGTGTCAAGTGTCATACAAGAAGGAAGGCTGGCCATAATGAGAATGAATCTGCACTTCCTGCCGCCCTTCAAAATAAAACCATTTAGAAGGGACAGGCACCGAATGCTGCTATAGCGCCCCCTAAAGGCTAAATGACAAAATAGTTCTGATATAGGCTCAGAGTACATCCCTCCACACCTGTACCAAGTTTGGTTAGCATCGGACGATCTTTGTGAAATAGGCCCCACCCACAGAAAGTTGGAAGTGGATTATATGGCAACGGTGCATTTTTTTCAAAAACTTCCAAATCAGTGTTGTGCAGGACAGTCCCCACATGATGTGTGCGTTGGTTTGGTGAAGATTGGACAAAGTTTCAAGGAGAAATCGCAAAAAAACTGTTTTGGACAAAATGCAAAATGGCGGAAAATCTAGTCAGACGCAAATGGGCGTGGCCTAGTTGAGTAGATGCGGGAGGACCCAAGGAATCCAGGGAAAAAAGAATTTTGATGATAGACCCTACGGTTCAAAAGTTATGGACCAAAAGGTAAGGAGGGCTGTTATAGCGCCACCATCTGGTCAATTGGTGAAATTTTTTCGGGGATAGTAAAAGACCCCTCAGTGCACCCCCCTACCAAGTTTCGTAGCTCTAGCTGTTATGGTTTCTGAATGACAGCTAATTTACTGCAAGATTTTGTATGATTTTTCCAAACCCCATGCAAGTCAATGGGGAAAAAAATGGCGCTTAATGGCGAATTGCGGCCAAACCGCTTTCACAAACCCTTAACAAAGTCATAGCACACCTGTCCTCAATAAGCCGGTCATTTTGAGGTCTGGCATGTCTATGTGGCGCAAAAATTGGGGGAGTTATTAGTCGTAGAACTTTTTGGCAGATAGAATAATAATAAGTATGTGGGATTTCAAGATTGTGCCTTGCTTGTCAGCAAGCACAATAATTATTGCTTTTATCTCGGAAACGGAAGGTGCAATCGTGATTCCGCCCACCACTAGCATACTTTTTCACCCCGATTCCAACGCCGCCATCCGTGAGTCTCTACGAGTTACGGTTGCGGAGATACGTTGCTGTAGCGCCCCCCATAGGCAAACAATAGCGCCCCCTACACGCCAAATGACACTATCTCTTCTGAAATCAACTCAGAAGTGTCAAGTGTCATACAAGAAGGAAGGCTGGCCATAATGAGAATGAATCTGCACTTCCTGCCGCCCTTCAAAATAAAACCATTTAGAAGGGACAGGCACCGAATGCTGCTATAGCGCCCCCTAAAGGCTAAATGACAAAATAGTTCTGATATAGGCTCAGAGTACATCCCTCCACACCTGTACCAAGTTTGGTTAGCATCGGACGATCTTTGTGAAATAGGCCCCACCCACAGAAAGTTGGAAGTGGATTATATGGCAACGGTGCATTTTTTTCAAAAACTTCCAAATCAGTGTTGTGCAGGACAGTCCCCACATGATGTGTGCGTTGGTTTGGTGAAGATTGGACAAAGTTTCAAGGAGAAATCGCAAAAAAACTGTTTTGGACAAAATGCAAAATGGCGGAAAATCTAGTCAGACGCAAATGGGCGTGGCCTAGTTGAGTAGATGCGGGAGGACCCAAGGAATCCAGGGAAAAAAGAATTTTGATGATAGACCCTACGGTTCAAAAGTTATGGACCAAAAGGTAAGGAGGGCTGTTATAGCGCCACCATCTGGTCAATTGGTGAAATTTTTTCGGGGATAGTAAAAGACCCCTCAGTGCACCCCCCTACCAAGTTTCGTAGCTCTAGCTGTTATGGTTTCTGAATGACAGCTAATTTACTGCAAGATTTTGTATGATTTTTCCAAACCCCATGCAAGTCAATGGGGAAAAAAATGGCGCTTAATGGCGAATTGCGGCCAAACCGCTTTCACAAACCCTTAACAAAGTCATAGCACACCTGTCCTCAATAAGCCGGTCATTTTGAGGTCTGGCATGTCTATGTGGCGCAAAAATTGGGGGAGTTATTAGTCGTAGAACTTTTTGGCAGATAGAATAATAATAAGTATGTGGGATTTCAAGATTGTGCCTTGCTTGTCAGCAAGCACAATAATTATTGCTTTTATCTCGGAAACGGAAGGTGCAATCGTGATTCCGCCCACCATTAGCATACTTTTTCACCCCGATTCCAACGCCGCCATCCGTGAGTCTCTACGAGTTACGGTTGCGGAGATACGTTGCTGTAGCGCCCCCCATAGGCAAACAATAGCGCCCCCTACACGCCAAATGACACTATCTCTTCTGAAATCAACTCAGAAGTGTCAAGTGTCATACAAGAAGGAAGGCTGGCCATAATGAGAATGAATCTGCACTTCCTGCCGCCCTTCAAAATAAAACCATTTAGAAGGGACAGGCACCGAATGCTGCTATAGCGCCCCCTAAAGGCTAAATGACAAAATAGTTCTGATATAGGCTCAGAGTACATCCCTCCACACCTGTACCAAGTTTGGTTAGCATCGGACGATCTTTGTGAAATAGGCCCCACCCACAGAAAGTTGGAAGTGGATTATATGGCAACGGTGCATTTTTTTCAAAAACTTCCAAATCAGTGTTGTGCAGGACAGTCCCCACATGATGTGTGCGTTGGTTTGGTGAAGATTGGACAAAGTTTCAAGGAGAAATCGCAAAAAAACTGTTTTGGACAAAATGCAAAATGGCGGAAAATCTAGTCAGACGCAAATGGGCGTGGCCTAGTTGAGTAGATGCGGGAGGACCCAAGGAATCCAGGGAAAAAATAATTTTGATGATAGACCCTACGGTTCAAAAGTTATGGACCAAAAGGTAAGGAGGGCTGTTATAGCGCCACCATCTGGTCAATTGGTGAAATTTTTTCGGGGATAGTAAAAGACCCCTCAGTGCACCCCCCTACCAAGTTTCGTAGCTCTAGCTGTTATGGTTTCTGAATGACAGCTAATTTACTGCAAGATTTTGTATGATTTTTCCAAACCCCATGCAAGTCAATGGGGAAAAAAATGGCGCTTAATGGCGAATTGCGGCCAAACCGCTTTCACAAACCCTTAACAAAGTCATAGCACACCTGTCCTCAATAAGCCGGTCATTTTGAGGTCTGGCATGTCTATGTGGCGCAAAAATTGGGGGAGTTATTAGTCGTAGAACTTTTTGGCAGATAGAATAATAATAAGTATGTGGGATTTCAAGATTGTGCCTTGCTTGTCAGCAAGCACAATAATTATTGCTTTTATCTCGGAAACGGAAGGTGCAATCGTGATTCCGCCCACCACTAGCATACTTTTTCACCCCGATTCCAACGCCGCCATCCGTGAGTCTCTACGAGTTACGGTTGCGGAGATACGTTGCTGTAGCGCCCCCCATAGGCAAACAATAGCGCCCCCTACACGCCAAATGACACTATCTCTTCTGAAATCAACTCAGAAGTGTCAAGTGTCATACAAGAAGGAAGGCTGGCCATAATGAGAATGAATCTGCACTTCCTGCCGCCCTTCAAAATAAAACCATTTAGAAGGGACAGGCACCGAATGCTGCTATAGCGCCCCCTAAAGGCTAAATGACAAAATAGTTCTGATATAGGCTCAGAGTACATCCCTCCACACCTGTACCAAGTTTGGTTAGCATCGGACGATCTTTGTGAAATAGGCCCCACCCACAGAAAGTTGGAAGTGGATTATATGGCAACGGTGCATTTTTTTCAAAAACTTCCAAATCAGTGTTGTGCAGGACAGTCCCCACATGATGTGTGCGTTGGTTTGGTGAAGATTGGACAAAGTTTCAAGGAGAAATCGCAAAAAAACTGTTTTGGACAAAATGCAAAATGGCGGAAAATCTAGTCAGACGCAAATGGGCGTGGCCTAGTTGAGTAGATGCGGGAGGACCCAAGGAATCCAGGGAAAAAAGAATTTTGATGATAGACCCTACGGTTCAAAAGTTATGGACCAAAAGGTAAGGAGGGCTGTTATAGCGCCACCATCTGGTCAATTGGTGAAATTTTTTCGGGGATAGTAAAAGACCCCTCAGTGCACCCCCCTACCAAGTTTCGTAGCTCTAGCTGTTATGGTTTCTGAATGACAGCTAATTTACTGCAAGATTTTGTATGATTTTTCCAAACCCCATGCAAGTCAATGGGGAAAAAAATGGCGCTTAATGGCGAATTGCGGCCAAACCGCTTTCACAAACCCTTAACAAAGTCATAGCACACCTGTCCTCAATAAGCCGGTCATTTTGAGGTCTGGCATGTCTATGTGGCGCAAAAATTGGGGGAGTTATTAGTCGTAGAACTTTTTGGCAGATAGAATAATAATAAGTATGTGGGATTTCAAGATTGTGCCTTGCTTGTCAGCAAGCACAATAATTATTGCTTTTATCTCGGAAACGGAAGGTGCAATCGTGATTCCGCCCACCATTAGCATACTTTTTCACCCCGATTCCAACGCCGCCATCCGTGAGTCTCTACGAGTTACGGTTGCGGAGATACGTTGCTGTAGCGCCCCCCATAGGCAAACAATAGCGCCCCCTACACGCCAAATGACACTATCTCTTCTGAAATCAACTCAGAAGTGTCAAGTGTCATACAAGAAGGAAGGCTGGCCATAATGAGAATGAATCTGCACTTCCTGCCGCCCTTCAAAATAAAACCATTTAGAAGGGACAGGCACCGAATGCTGCTATAGCGCCCCCTAAAGGCTAAATGACAAAATAGTTCTGATATAGGCTCAGAGTACATCCCTCCACACCTGTACCAAGTTTGGTTAGCATCGGACGATCTTTGTGAAATAGGCCCCACCCACAGAAAGTTGGAAGTGGATTATATGGCAACGGTGCATTTTTTTCAAAAACTTCCAAATCAGTGTTGTGCAGGACAGTCCCCACATGATGTGTGCGTTGGTTTGGTGAAGATTGGACAAAG
The DNA here is from genome assembly GCF_964638095.1 of Poromitra crassiceps. Lineage (NCBI taxonomy): Eukaryota > Metazoa > Chordata > Actinopteri > Beryciformes > Melamphaidae > Poromitra > Poromitra crassiceps. The sequence goes on from NW_028151797.1 coordinate 36,430, forward strand.
TTTCAAGGAGAAATCGCAAAAAAACTGTTTTGGACAAAATGCAAAATGGCGGAAAATCTAGTCAGACGCAAATGGGCGTGGCCTAGTTGAGTAGATGCGGGAGGACCCAAGGAATCCAGGGAAAAAATAATTTTGATGATAGACCCTACGGTTCAAAAGTTATGGACCAAAAGGTAAGGAGGGCTGTTATAGCGCCACCATCTGGTCAATTGGTGAAATTTTTTCGGGGATAGTAAAAGACCCCTCAGTGCACCCCCCTACCAAGTTTCGTAGCTCTAGCTGTTATGGTTTCTGAATGACAGCTAATTTACTGCAAGATTTTGTATGATTTTTCCAAACCCCATGCAAGTCAATGGGGAAAAAAATGGCGCTTAATGGCGAATTGCGGCCAAACCGCTTTCACAAACCCTTAACAAAGTCATAGCACACCTGTCCTCAATAAGCCGGTCATTTTGAGGTCTGGCATGTCTATGTGGCGCAAAAATTGGGGGAGTTATTAGTCGTAGAACTTTTTGGCAGATAGAATAATAATAAGTATGTGGGATTTCAAGATTGTGCCTTGCTTGTCAGCAAGCACAATAATTATTGCTTTTATCTCGGAAACGGAAGGTGCAATCGTGATTCCGCCCACCACTAGCATACTTTTTCACCCCGATTCCAACGCCGCCATCCGTGAGTCTCTACGAGTTACGGTTGCGGAGATACGTTGCTGTAGCGCCCCCCATAGGCAAACAATAGCGCCCCCTACACGCCAAATGACACTATCTCTTCTGAAATCAACTCAGAAGTGTCAAGTGTCATACAAGAAGGAAGGCTGGCCATAATGAGAATGAATCTGCACTTCCTGCCGCCCTTCAAAATAAAACCATTTAGAAGGGACAGGCACCGAATGCTGCTATAGCGCCCCCTAAAGGCTAAATGACAAAATAGTTCTGATATAGGCTCAGAGTACATCCCTCCACACCTGTACCAAGTTTGGTTAGCATCGGACGATCTTTGTGAAATAGGCCCCACCCACAGAAAGTTGGAAGTGGATTATATGGCAACGGTGCATTTTTTTCAAAAACTTCCAAATCAGTGTTGTGCAGGACAGTCCCCACATGATGTGTGCGTTGGTTTGGTGAAGATTGGACAAAGTTTCAAGGAGAAATCGCAAAAAAACTGTTTTGGACAAAATGCAAAATGGCGGAAAATCTAGTCAGACGCAAATGGGCGTGGCCTAGTTGAGTAGATGCGGGAGGACCCAAGGAATCCAGGGAAAAAAGAATTTTGATGATAGACCCTACGGTTCAAAAGTTATGGACCAAAAGGTAAGGAGGGCTGTTATAGCGCCACCATCTGGTCAATTGGTGAAATTTTTTCGGGGATAGTAAAAGACCCCTCAGTGCACCCCCCTACCAAGTTTCGTAGCTCTAGCTGTTATGGTTTCTGAATGACAGCTAATTTACTGCAAGATTTTGTATGATTTTTCCAAACCCCATGCAAGTCAATGGGGAAAAAAATGGCGCTTAATGGCGAATTGCGGCCAAACCGCTTTCACAAACCCTTAACAAAGTCATAGCACACCTGTCCTCAATAAGCCGGTCATTTTGAGGTCTGGCATGTCTATGTGGCGCAAAAATTGGGGGAGTTATTAGTCGTAGAACTTTTTGGCAGATAGAATAATAATAAGTATGTGGGATTTCAAGATTGTGCCTTGCTTGTCAGCAAGCACAATAATTATTGCTTTTATCTCGGAAACGGAAGGTGCAATCGTGATTCCGCCCACCATTAGCATACTTTTTCACCCCGATTCCAACGCCGCCATCCGTGAGTCTCTACGAGTTACGGTTGCGGAGATACGTTGCTGTAGCGCCCCCCATAGGCAAACAATAGCGCCCCCTACACGCCAAATGACACTATCTCTTCTGAAATCAACTCAGAAGTGTCAAGTGTCATACAAGAAGGAAGGCTGGCCATAATGAGAATGAATCTGCACTTCCTGCCGCCCTTCAAAATAAAACCATTTAGAAGGGACAGGCACCGAATGCTGCTATAGCGCCCCCTAAAGGCTAAATGACAAAATAGTTCTGATATAGGCTCAGAGTACATCCCTCCACACCTGTACCAAGTTTGGTTAGCATCGGACGATCTTTGTGAAATAGGCCCCACCCACAGAAAGTTGGAAGTGGATTATATGGCAACGGTGCATTTTTTTCAAAAACTTCCAAATCAGTGTTGTGCAGGACAGTCCCCACATGATGTGTGCGTTGGTTTGGTGAAGATTGGACAAAGTTTCAAGGAGAAATCGCAAAAAAACTGTTTTGGACAAAATGCAAAATGGCGGAAAATCTAGTCAGACGCAAATGGGCGTGGCCTAGTTGAGTAGATGCGGGAGGACCCAAGGAATCCAGGGAAAAAATAATTTTGATGATAGACCCTACGGTTCAAAAGTTATGGACCAAAAGGTAAGGAGGGCTGTTATAGCGCCACCATCTGGTCAATTGGTGAAATTTTTTCGGGGATAGTAAAAGACCCCTCAGTGCACCCCCCTACCAAGTTTCGTAGCTCTAGCTGTTATGGTTTCTGAATGACAGCTAATTTACTGCAAGATTTTGTATGATTTTTCCAAACCCCATGCAAGTCAATGGGGAAAAAAATGGCGCTTAATGGCGAATTGCGGCCAAACCGCTTTCACAAACCCTTAACAAAGTCATAGCACACCTGTCCTCAATAAGCCGGTCATTTTGAGGTCTGGCATGTCTATGTGGCGCAAAAATTGGGGGAGTTATTAGTCGTAGAACTTTTTGGCAGATAGAATAATAATAAGTATGTGGGATTTCAAGATTGTGCCTTGCTTGTCAGCAAGCACAATAATTATTGCTTTTATCTCGGAAACGGAAGGTGCAATCGTGATTCCGCCCACCACTAGCATACTTTTTCACCCCGATTCCAACGCCGCCATCCGTGAGTCTCTACGAGTTACGGTTGCGGAGATACGTTGCTGTAGCGCCCCCCATAGGCAAACAATAGCGCCCCCTACACGCCAAATGACACTATCTCTTCTGAAATCAACTCAGAAGTGTCAAGTGTCATACAAGAAGGAAGGCTGGCCATAATGAGAATGAATCTGCACTTCCTGCCGCCCTTCAAAATAAAACCATTTAGAAGGGACAGGCACCGAATGCTGCTATAGCGCCCCCTAAAGGCTAAATGACAAAATAGTTCTGATATAGGCTCAGAGTACATCCCTCCACACCTGTACCAAGTTTGGTTAGCATCGGACGATCTTTGTGAAATAGGCCCCACCCACAGAAAGTTGGAAGTGGATTATATGGCAACGGTGCATTTTTTTCAAAAACTTCCAAATCAGTGTTGTGCAGGACAGTCCCCACATGATGTGTGCGTTGGTTTGGTGAAGATTGGACAAAGTTTCAAGGAGAAATCGCAAAAAAACTGTTTTGGACAAAATGCAAAATGGCGGAAAATCTAGTCAGACGCAAATGGGCGTGGCCTAGTTGAGTAGATGCGGGAGGACCCAAGGAATCCAGGGAAAAAAGAATTTTGATGATAGACCCTACGGTTCAAAAGTTATGGACCAAAAGGTAAGGAGGGCTGTTATAGCGCCACCATCTGGTCAATTGGTGAAATTTTTTCGGGGATAGTAAAAGACCCCTCAGTGCACCCCCCTACCAAGTTTCGTAGCTCTAGCTGTTATGGTTTCTGAATGACAGCTAATTTACTGCAAGATTTTGTATGATTTTTCCAAACCCCATGCAAGTCAATGGGGAAAAAAATGGCGCTTAATGGCGAATTGCGGCCAAACCGCTTTCACAAACCCTTAACAAAGTCATAGCACACCTGTCCTCAATAAGCCGGTCATTTTGAGGTCTGGCATGTCTATGTGGCGCAAAAATTGGGGGAGTTATTAGTCGTAGAACTTTTTGGCAGATAGAATAATAATAAGTATGTGGGATTTCAAGATTGTGCCTTGCTTGTCAGCAAGCACAATAATTATTGCTTTTATCTCGGAAACGGAAGGTGCAATCGTGATTCCGCCCACCATTAGCATACTTTTTCACCCCGATTCCAACGCCGCCATCCGTGAGTCTCTACGAGTTACGGTTGCGGAGATACGTTGCTGTAGCGCCCCCCATAGGCAAACAATAGCGCCCCCTACACGCCAAATGACACTATCTCTTCTGAAATCAACTCAGAAGTGTCAAGTGTCATACAAGAAGGAAGGCTGGCCATAATGAGAATGAATCTGCACTTCCTGCCGCCCTTCAAAATAAAACCATTTAGAAGGGACAGGCACCGAATGCTGCTATAGCGCCCCCTAAAGGCTAAATGACAAAATAGTTCTGATATAGGCTCAGAGTACATCCCTCCACACCTGTACCAAGTTTGGTTAGCATCGGACGATCTTTGTGAAATAGGCCCCACCCACAGAAAGTTGGAAGTGGATTATATGGCAACGGTGCATTTTTTTCAAAAACTTCCAAATCAGTGTTGTGCAGGACAGTCCCCACATGATGTGTGCGTTGGTTTGGTGAAGATTGGACAAAGTTTCAAGGAGAAATCGCAAAAAAACTGTTTTGGACAAAATGCAAAATGGCGGAAAATCTAGTCAGACGCAAATGGGCGTGGCCTAGTTGAGTAGATGCGGGAGGACCCAAGGAATCCAGGGAAAAAATAATTTTGATGATAGACCCTACGGTTCAAAAGTTATGGACCAAAAGGTAAGGAGGGCTGTTATAGCGCCACCATCTGGTCAATTGGTGAAATTTTTTCGGGGATAGTAAAAGACCCCTCAGTGCACCCCCCTACCAAGTTTCGTAGCTCTAGCTGTTATGGTTTCTGAATGACAGCTAATTTACTGCAAGATTTTGTATGATTTTTCCAAACCCCATGCAAGTCAATGGGGAAAAAAATGGCGCTTAATGGCGAATTGCGGCCAAACCGCTTTCACAAACCCTTAACAAAGTCATAGCACACCTGTCCTCAATAAGCCGGTCATTTTGAGGTCTGGCATGTCTATGTGGCGCAAAAATTGGGGGAGTTATTAGTCGTAGAACTTTTTGGCAGATAGAATAATAATAAGTATGTGGGATTTCAAGATTGTGCCTTGCTTGTCAGCAAGCACAATAATAATAAGTATGTGGGATTTCAAGATTGTGCCTTGCTTGTCAGCAAGCACAATAATAATGGGGGACTTTGTAATTTGTGCCTTGCTTTCAGCCAAAGTGTCAAGTGTCATACAAGAAGGAAGGCTGGCCATAATGAGAATGAATCTGCACTTCCTGCCGCCCTTCAAAATAAAACCATTTAGAAGGGACAGGCACTGAATGCTGCTATAGCGCCCCCTAAAGGCTAAATGACAAAATACTTCTGATATAGGCTCAGAGTACATCCCTCCACACCTGTACCAAGTTTGGTTAGCATCGGACGATTTTTGTGAAATAGGCCCCACCCACAGAAGATTGGAAGTGGATTATATCGCAATGGTGTGTTTTTTTTTTTTTACTTCCAAATCAGTGTTGTGCAGGACAGTCCCCACATGATGTGTGCGTTGGTTTGGTGAAGATTGGACAAAATTTCAAGGAGAAATGGCAAAAAAACTGTTTTGGACAAAATGCAAAATGGCGGAAAATCTAGTCAGACGGAAATGGGCGTGGCCTAGTTGAGTAGATGCGGGAGGACCCAAGGAATCCAGGGAAAAAATAATTTTGATGATAAACCCTACGGTTCAAAAGTTATGGACCAAAAGGTAAGGAGGGCTGTTATAGCGCCACCATCTGGCCAATTGGTGCAATTTTTTCGGGGATAGTAAAAGACCCCTCAGTGCACCTCCCTACCAAGTTTCGTAGCTCTAGCTATTATGGTTTCTGAATGACACCTAATTTACTGCAAGATTTTGCAAGATTTTTCCCAACCCCATGCAAGTCAATGGGGGAAAAAATGGCGCTTAATGGCGAATTGCGGCCAAACCGCTTTCACAAACCCTTAGCAAAGTCATAGCACACCTGTCCTCAATAAGCCGGTCATTTTGAGGTCTGGCATGTCTATGTGGCGCAAAAATTGGGGGCGTTGTTACGCGCAGAAGTTTTTGGCAGATATAAGAATAGGAATAATAAGTATGTGGGATTTCAAGATTGTGCCTTGCTTGTCAGCAAGCACAATAATAACAAACACACACCCACCCACGCACACACGCACGCACGCACACGTATGCACACACACAAACACACACCCTGAGGAGAGCACCAGGGATGAGAAACCTTTCACATCTCAGCGTGTGTGTATGTGTGTGTATCGACACACTCAAGGCCACACACACACCCGTGTGTGTGGCCTTGAGTGTTTGTCTGTCACACAGAGAAGCACATGGAGACGGACACACAAACACACACACACACACACACACAGTGTTGCATGTTTCATGTCACACAGAGAAGCACATGGAGACACACACAGAAACACACACACATGCACGCACGCACGCACGCACACACACACACACACACACACACACACACACACACACACACACACACACACAACCAGACTGTTGTAACCACAATTAATCAGTGTTTATTTTTATGATTGTGTGTTTGCGTGCCGTGCATGTGTGTGTGCATGCATGCGTGTGTGTGCGTGCGTGTGTGTGTGTGTCATGGGGTATGTGGTTCTTTGGCAAAGTAAACTTATACTAGACATTGTTTGGCCCGAGTAAAGCTACCTTCATTTAATCTTGCATTGAATGAGTGAGTGAGTGAGTGAGTGAGTGATTATTAATTCAATGTCCAGGTGGGAACATCCAGCAGCAGGGAAGAGCAGGGCCAGCACTGACGACGAAGGCCAGGGCAGGACCCTTCACTGCAGGCAGAACACGGGTCAGAGTGTCACTGACTGACTGACTGACTGACTGAGTAACTGATTGACCAAGCACTTAGTTAAGCCCAGTAAGAACTTAGCCCAGTAAGCACTTAGCCCAGTAAGCACTTAGGGCATTTTCTATGCTAATGTGTGAGAGAGAAACGTTGGGGAGGCGTGTGTTACCAAGAAAGCGAGAGGGCAAGCAGCAAGGAAGGAGCCAGAGATAGGTGGATGGAGGAGGAAGGTGTGTGTGTGTGTGTGTGTGTGTGTGTGTGTGTGTGTGCGTGCGTGCGTGCGTGCGTGTGTGTGTGTGTGTGTGTGGATTCTGTGGAAGGGGGTAGCAGTAAAAAGAGAGAATCACTGGTGTGTGTAGAAGGGATGGGGAGAAGGATTGAGGGAGGCTGTAGAAGCTGGTGGTAATCAGAGGTCAGTGATGGGTGGTCAGGCTGTGTGAGAGAGAGACAGAGAGAGACAGAGAGAGACAGAGAGAGAGAGGGTGGACCCCACTGTGGGCAGCGCTCTGTGACAGTCTGAGACAAAGTTCCGCTGCCCTCAGAGTGTGTGACTATCTGTGTGAGTGTGCACCACTGTGTGTGTGTGTGTGTGTGTGTGTGTGTGTGTGTGTGTGTGTGTGTGTGTTGGCTGGCTACCTTGATCAATAGGGTTCCTTTACTGATCAATGAACAGAGAGGTATAACAGTTTGACCCCTTTGATCACCCACCTGCCCGCCCCTCACTGCTTTCTTCATGACAAACAACACGTTTTAGATGAGGACAGTAAATGAGCCCAGTATATATAACACACTAAGACTTTTTTTTTTTTGCATTGTAGTCCAAAGCAGAGAGAGACAAGGACTAGGACAGACAGGGGGAATACAAGTGACAAATGCTTTTGGTCAGATTCAAACCCGGGACCCTTTACACACCTTACCCTGCGTTCCCAGCAAGGTGGGGGGGAAAAAGCTTCAGTCACACAAGTGAAATTATTCGTTCACAAATGGACGATGAGGCGAAAATTGTGTCATTCACAGCACAAACATTTGCGTCACTCGCCTCAGCAATGATGCTCTCGTTTTGTCTTGTGTTGTAAATTCCACCCTTTCCCTTGCAGTGGTGTGCTCCACCCCTCCTCCAAAGCCCCAACACGCTGTGGCTCCAGCCCTCCTCCAAAGCCCCAACACGCTGTGGCTCCACCCCTCCACCAAAGCCCCAACATGCTGTGGCTCCACCCCTCCACCAAAACCCCAACACGCTGTGGCTCCACCCCTCCACCAAAGCCCCAACACGCTGTTGCTCCACCCCTCCTCCAAAGCCCCAACACGCTGTGGCTCCACCCCTCCTCCAAAGCCCCAACACGCTGTGGCTCCACCCCTCCTCCAAAGCCCCAACACGCTGTGGCTCCACCCCTCCACCAAAGCCCCAACACGCTGTGGCTCCACCCCTCCTCCAAAGCCCCAACATGCTGTGGCTCCACCCCTCCACCAAAGCCCCAACACGCTGTGGCTCCACCCCTCCACCAAAGCCCCAACACGCTGTGGCTCTACCCCTCCTCCAAAGCCCCAACACGCTGTGGCTCCACCCCTCCACCAAAGCCCCAACACGCTGTGGCTCCACCCCTCCTCCAAAGCCCCAACACGCTGTGGCTCCACCCCTCCACCAAAGCCCCAACACGCTGTGGCTCCACCCCTCCTCCAAAGCCCCAACACGCTGTGGCTCCACCCCTCCACCAAAGCCCCAACACGCTGTGGCTCTACCCCTCCTCCAAAGCCCCAACACGCTGTGGCTCTACCCCTCCTCCAAAGCCCCAACACGCTGTGGCTCCACCCCTCCACCAAAGCCCCAACACGCTGTGGCTCCACCCCTCCACCAAAGCCCCAACACGCTGTGGCTCTACCCCTCCACCAAAGCCCCAACACGCTGTGGCTCCACCCCTCCTCCAAAGCCCCAACACGCTGTGGCTCCACCCCTCCACCAAAGCCCCAACACGCTGTGGCTCCACCCCTCCACCAAAGCCCCAACACGCTGTGGCTCTACCCCTCCTCCAAAGCCCCAACACGCTGTGGCTCTACCCCTCCACCAAAGCCCCAACACGCTGTGGCTCCACCCCTCCTCCAAAGCCCCAACACGCTGTGGCTCCACCCCTCCACCAAAGCCCCAACACGCTGTGGCTCCACCCCTCCACCAAAGCCCCAACATGCTGTGGCTCCACCCCTCCTCCAAAGCCCCAACACGCTGTGGCTCCACCCCTCCACCAAAGCCCCAACATGCTGTGGCTCCACCCCTCCACCAAAGCCCCAACATGCTGTGGCTCTACCCCTCCTCCAAAGCCCCAACACTCTGTGGCTCCACCCCTCCACCAAAGCCCCAACATGCTGTGGCTCCACCCCTCCACCAAAGCCCCAACACGCTGTGGCTCCACCCCTCCTCCAAAGCCCCAACACGCTGTGGCTCCACCCCTCCTCCAAAGCCCCAACACGCTGTGGCTTCAGCTTGAATGGAGAACAGAGAGCCGGCATGTTTGTCCGTTTATTTTGAAACCTTCCTTGGTAGAAGACTAGCCTGGCTCCAGACCTTACCAGAATATCAGGCTAGTGGAAGACGACAGTTCAAAGAAATCTACAGTTTTTTTTTAGTTCAATAAATGCACGATGGTCCCAAAGTCAAAGAGTAATCATGTTAAAGAGCATGGTGCAGGTTAAAAAAAAATCTGAATTGACATTTTGGGCTCATGATTACAGTGAAAACACTCCAAAAAGACAAAGATCCCTCCCCCCACAGGGTATAAATATGGAGGAAAAGGTGGCATTTTATAAATGGGCGTGTGACATAACAACAGGAGTGACATCACAAGAGGAGAATGTTCTGCTGGGGCTGACACAGGGATGCAAAGTCATGGAGAGTGAAAAAAGGTGACAGATACCAGGGCAGACATAAAACCACTCAGAAATCCTCATATTTTGGGCTGAAAAATGTGACTTGGTGACTATTTTGCATCCCCGTGACATCACAAAAGGTAGTTCCATGAAATGGACCAGTGCCCCCTGCTGGTTACAAAAACTAGTCTAAACGCAGCTATGTGTGATTGAAAAAAAGTTTTTTTCCCCAAATCCCATTGCTATATACCCCTTCCACATATTAATGCAATGTGGTCTCCAACCTGCACCATGCCCTTTAATTAATCGTGATCTCAATATTGATCAAAATAATCGTGATCATTTTGACCATACTTATGCAGCCCTATATTATGATTATAATTAGTGTTGATGTTGTTGTTGTAGTAGGCCTATTTGTTGTAGTTATGAGCTATGGCCAGATAGGTGATGAAGCTAGGCTATTCACCTTATCATTTGCCCATATCAGGACGCTTCTGCATTACGTCATTTTGTAATCGTTCTTCCGTTTTAGACCCGGAAGTAGATTACGCCTACAGTACCTTAATCCTTTTTAGACTTGCCAAAAAGCTGTTTTCAAGCAAAAAAACAAACTGTTATAAAGTTTTTATATTTTTTCGGATGAGAACGTAACATTCCAAATATGTGACCAGTTTATCAGATTAACGCCTATTTGGACATTTTTAACGAGCAGCGAGAAGGGCTGGCTGTGTGACCGGTCGGACTACTGTAGGCTACTGGCAGTGAGAAAACACTGTTTACGTGCTTTTGTAACTAACGTTAAATGCAGACCGGGTACAACCATCGGCTCCTCGCAGCAGTAACGCTATGAGCATGTCTGAAGTTGGCCGCAGTGTAGCTGCTGAATGTTGCCAAACTTCATTCATAGTTTACAGTTTATCGATGTTTACTGGCCGGCCGGCTAACGCTGAACCGGAAGAACAAATACAATTGCGTCTTACACGGAAGAGGAAAAAGTGGGCGTGGCAACATAAGGTGAATAGAGTTGGTAACCTTTGTCCTCTCTTTTGTCTCTTGTAGCTAAATGGCAGATCTGAGCATCCTAAAGGTGTATCACACCCTCTCTGAACTCTGTGTGTGTGTGTGTGTGTGTGTGTGTGTGTGTGTGTGTGTGTGTGTGTGTGTGTGTGTGTGCGTGTGTGCGCGCATGTGTGCGTGTGTGTGTGTGTGTGTGTGTGTGCCTCTGCATGTGTGTAACACTGTGCTGTCAATCAAGCGTTTGCTCACATCCCATGGCAGGGGCTTTGTACTGTAGTGATTAGGCATGCATTTCAAAGGTTTCTCATCCTCTGTATTCTGACAGTTTTGCACTGCAGATAACACACACACACACACACACACACACACACACACACACACACACACAGCAGAACACGTTTACTGGCACTGTGTGTTTGTGTGTGTGTGTGTGTGTGTGTGTGTGTGTGTGTGTGTGTGTGTGTGTTTGTGTGTGTAAGAATTTCAGCATTGAATATTGTCGTCATGGTGGCGCAGTGGTCAGCACTGTCGCCTCGCAGCAAGAAGGTCGTGGGTTGGCATCCCGCTCCGTCCCAGGTCCTTTCAGTGTGGAGTTTGCATGTTCTCCCGTGTTTGCGTGGATTTCCTCCGAGTGCGGTTAGAAAGACCTCAACAGCCGAGCAGGTGGAGGACGTTGTCCCGCTAACAGGTGAAGGTGGAAGAAGGCTGCAGCAGGGGCGCACCTCCAACTGTCATGGAATTCATGCCGTTAGTCACAGGTGTGTCTCTGTCAAGGACCGTCTGGCGTCCACCACTAGGGCGGCATGGTAAGGGCTCCCCAGCAGGACCATACTCCACTTCCAGTGGTCACAGGTTATTACTGTATGTCCTGCCAGGGGAAGCTCCTAGCTGTCAGGTGTCTGGTGACGGCACATGTATTGGAGGAAGCATAATATGCTCTCCCCAGATATGTAGAGGGGAAGGAGCAATGGGACAGCAGGGGGAATTGGCCAAGTACAATTCACCTTATGTAGCCACGCCCATTTGACCTGGTTGTGTGGCCGTCTCAAAACTTCCGGCTAAAAATAATAATAAAATAAAATAAAAAATGGCTGCGCTGCTCCAATATCATCTAACTCTGAATTAACTAATAATTTAGCCAATTGTATGTAACATACCAAATAAAAGCAAACGGCAATGTCTAAGAATGCAACGCCATGTAACTGCTCGTTAAGTCTCGCATTCCAGGGAATTACGTTAACGTCTGCGGGTCTTTATTGACGTTAATGGCTCGCGCTGCCTCGGAGGAGAGAAAACTATCTGAAGCTTTCTTTGTTGGAGTCCAGGTATGTTTTACAAGAAAGTGCTCGTCATTGTCGACGATAACGTTATCTGACCTGGCTAACAGTGGATACTCGCTTGCTTGCTGTGTACCGGCTCAAAGTAGTAGGCTACGTTATTTATTTTACCCCTTCACTGTCTGCTCCAAAAACAACTCTTTTATTTTGCGCCGTGACTGTCGGAAGTGTTAGACGGACCCGGAAGAATTTGGTCCACTGTAAGGTCTGAACATAAGGTGAATAGGGGGAGAAAATGGGAGGAAGGAAAAGCACATTTCTATGAACATACACAAACTTTAGAATTGGTGAGAAAGCTTGCACTCTCTCTCCCCTGCATCTCTTTCTCTCTCTCTCTCTCTCTCTCTCTCTCTCTCTCTCTCTCTCTCTCTCTCTCTCTCTCTCTCTCTCTCTCTCTCTCTCTCTCTCTCTCTCTCTCTCTCTCTCTCTCTCCTATTTCTGGTGGTTATGCTTTGTCGACACAATGTCTTGTGACTGCTAAGCTTTGAGATGGGCTTACTGTGATCACCTTATAGTACTTACTGCTGTGTGTGGGACAGAGACAAAGGGACACAAAGACACTTACTGCTGTGTGTTGGACAGCCTAACCCCGCTTACCAACCTAAGAATATCAATGCCAGCTTCAGGTCTATGGTCGTAGACCATCCCTTTAATGCAACGGAGGAGCAGCGGTTGCATGTGCTATGCCCTGTACGGGCGCTCCTGCCCTACATGGACAGGACGTGCGTACTTGCGCACCTCAAAATCCGGTATGCTTTGGGTCCAAAGAGCACTTTGTCGTACTCGATAGTGGAGGCCATTGCCTTGGCCTATACTCTGGTTCCCCCCGAGGGTATTAAGGCCCCCTCCACGCGAGGTGTGGCGACATCATGGGCGTTGTTACGCAGTGTGTCCTGTGTGCTGACATGTGTGCTGCGGCCTCATGGTCTACCCACCACGTGAGGTACTATAGATTTGATGTGGCGAGCGCGCCCTCTTCACACGCGCTCTTGTGAGCCACCAGTCGTTCGTGCCTCACTCCTATGCTGCCCCGGGTTACCATGGGCTCTTGCCATGTTGCTATGTCTCAGGGTCGCACTGGGAGCTCCCTTAGCAGCAAGCATGGTTGTACATCAGCATATGTGAAAATCCGAGTTGGAAACAAAGTTAAACATTAGGGTTGTCCTACAACCCAGGTTTGACAAGCGAGAACGAGGATTCTCACAATTTCAGCCCTGCTGCCTTTGCTTGGCATCGGGGCGGGGCTGAACGCGTCATGGAGAGACGTTCATGACCGGATCGGCGCAGGTCGTGTCTATGATGTGGTTCTAAAGGTCTTTTTGAAAGAAAAAAGAGAGGCATTCAGGTTCGGCGCTGCTAGGCAGGCTTCAGCATATGTGTTCTCACTCGTAAAACCTGGGTTGTAGGACAACCCTAACCTTTTCTTGTCTGTCTTTCCCTTCTTTCTTCCTGTCACTGTTTTCCTCTCTCCTATTGTTCCTTCCTT